>NW_021251433.1:0-2830 GCF_002162155.2 Triticum dicoccoides
TATAAGAGGCGGCTGGACTTCCCGTGCAAGGAAAAGGCTTGGATTCACGTCCAAAATCCTAGTCAAATTCGGATTGGTTTTGTCCGAACTTTCCAAAACTGTTCGGTTTAAACTGGCTGCACCTTGCGGGTAAATTTTGAGGTGGTAAACGACCTCGGATTGAAACGAGCCCAAAAGCAATCTTGACCATTTCGACGAGACGAACAACTTTTCTGTTGAATGTTTTTTGATTAGAGTTTATCTTGAGGGTCAAATTGCTCGTGCAATACAGGCTGTTATTCGCGCTACCCATCAGACAGGGTGTCTGGTGGGGCGCGCCACTTTTGGCTCGTGATAGTGCTGTATTCGGATGGCTCTAACTTTTGCATACGAACTCGGATTGGAATGATTCTTATATCAAAATCGATCGTTTCGACGAGACGAAGACAATCCATGTAGATCATTTTTCTATACGAGGCAGTTTTGGGGGCGTAATGTGCCGAATAGTGTTCTGAATACAAAATCTCAGTATTTCAAACACAATTTCGGCCTTCGAGATGAGATCAGATGGCGATAGCCCAAACTTCAAAGATGTTCGTATCGACAATACGAAACCTTTTCATGTAGAACACTTCTCCATTTGAGGCCATTTTAAATAAGTTCTTGACTGTGCCAAAATCTGGTGTCAACACATGCCCCCCTGTTTTTCGGCAAAGCGTGTGTGCCGAAAAATAACTTGCACATAGCTTGCTCTAAGGATGATGTCAACACTCCATCGGCCATTTTGGCATATTCTTAGGACGATAAGTTTATATCGGCCATTGCTTGTGTGAATATTTTGACGCAAGCTTGGGTGAAACTTTCTCAACTTCCTTAACAATCCGATGATAAAGTCCCATAGATATGTATCTCAAGGTCATCCTCGGAATCATATTATTCACCCTTTTGCTAGGATTTTGCTGATAATCAATAATAAACATTCTCCAATCCTTGCTTCGCCTGCATAAAAGTTTCATTAGTGGCCGAAGCGGTGGGCTTCGGTTCGGCCTTACCTATGTTGACAAGACCTAGCATCGGCTATTGATAGAAATAATACAATACACCATGGTTAACATAGTAGACGGATGCTTGCTGTGCCAACTCTTTCGAATTGTCATGTCTAGATATATGAATGATATTAAAGCAACCCAAGGTAAATTTTGCATCTAGACATATCCCAAGATAAACTATAGGTGATTTGTCAAAACATTGATAACCCTTGTATATTTGTTGCACTACTTATAACGAATCACTGAAAGCCTCAATCTGTATAGCACCTACAGCAACCAAAAGCTCCAAACCGAATAAATTTTCATATTCGGCTTTTACTATTGTGCAAACATATTTTAAGTTGTATGAGGCTTGTTTTGGTCTCCTATTGAACTAAGGACGATGTTTGGATACCACACCGACGATGCATTGGCATAATCTTAGGACGATAAATAAATATCGGCCATTACCATGTAAACTTCATTCGAAGCACATATAGCCGAAATAAACAAACGAAATGACAAATCAAGTATTTCGGCCCTTTGGATCAGCAACAAACTTGTAGCTAATCAAATGTATAGTGATTTGGCAATACCCTTTCCTGATGTAAGAAATTATATTGCATCCATGGATTAAAATAAGCCCATTGAGGATTACCAATCATACCTGATGACGAATTCCATGGCATAGGCATTAATGGCATAGTTGCAGAATATGGATAATGTGTAGACCAAAGATGTTGAAACCTTCGGCTTGGTCCTTCGTAGTTTTCACACTTTTCCTTCTTCACCTTTGCCGCACTTCTTGTAATGGAAGCTTGCACATAATTCTTATTTTGAGCACTTCCTTTGGGAACCCATGCCATGTTTCTTTCTTCAAGTTCTTGTGCACTAAGTTTTTGTAATTTCTTCTTTTGCCAATACGATAAGCCAAGCGGGCATCTCGGCTGTGATTCTATTTTGACCAATGGCAATTCCTTTTTGGCCTTGTGCACTCTCAAATTCTTTTCTTCAGATTTGGCACTTCGATTCTCAATAATTGGTTTCTTTGTCTCATTGCCTTTAGTAGCCAATGTCAACACTTTAATTGACTCTTTTTCATTTGAGATCAAATCTGAAATTGCACTCTTACGACCATCTCTCTTAATGCGGTAAGACTGCTTGACCTCCTCTTTCTTCTTCCTTGACCTCTGGACCGATTCCTTATGATTGAAACGGTCTTTGAAGCGTGATTGTTCAAATGTTGATCTTCTTGGAGCTGCATAGTATTGATGAGATGGTCTAGAATAAGATGGAGAATGTGCCCTTGTATCATACATGTCCCATGATGAATATGTATCTATATGAGCATAGGGAGGCATCCACGGCATTGGCATTGGCGGCCCAAAATAAGGATATGAATATGTTGCATTAAAATTATCACTTTGCCAATACCGATCCTCATCTTTGCGCCTTGGGGGTGACCTTGGTTTCTTTGCATGATTTGGCCGATAAGCATTCTTCACTTCACTCTTCTTTTGATATTTATCCAATAGTTCAGCGAAGGTGACTTTTGATCTCTTACACTTGCGCTTATTTCGGCCTTTGTTTTCTTCTGGTTTGCTTTCATCGATCATTGCATTTGCTTGTTTCCCTCCAGTCCTTGGCATCTCCATTGTAGCTTCGATGGAATTCTTGCCCTCAAGATTATGTTCATTATGCTCTTCAACAACTTCTTGACTTGAAAGCTTGATCCCATCACCTGTAGTTTTTACCTTCTCTTCAAATTGATCGGCTTGAATCAGCCGCTGCAAAAACTTTCTACCATCGGGACCAATTGGAAT
>NW_021251434.1:0-1208 GCF_002162155.2 Triticum dicoccoides
AAAACAGCATTTAAAACTAAGTTTGGATTATATGAGTGGTTAGTCATGCCTTTTGGGTTAACTAATGCACCTAGTACTTTCATGAGATTAATGAACGAAGTTTTACGTGCTTTCATTGGACGATTTGTGGTAGTTTACTTTGATGACATATTGATTTATAGCAGATCTTTGGAGGAACATTTGGAACATTTACGTGCTGTTTTTATTGCTCTACGTGATGCACGTTTGTTTGGTAACCTTGGGAAGTGCACCTTTTGCACCGACCGAGTATCTTTTCTTGGCTATGTTGTTACTCCACAGGGAATTGAAGTTGATAAAGCCAAGATTGAAGCTATTGAGAGTTGGCCGCAGCCCAAAACGGTCACACAAGTGAGGAGTTTTCTTGGCCTCGCTGGATTCTATAGGCGTTTTGTGAGAGATTTCAGCACCATTGCTGCACCTCTCAAGGAGCTTACAAAGAAAGATGTGCCTTTTCTTTGGGGTACCGCACAGGAAGAAGCCTTCACGGTATTGAAAGATAAGTTGACACATGCTCCTTTACTCCAACTTCCTGATTTTAATAAGACTTTTGAGCTTGAATGTGATGCTAGTGGAATTGGATTAGGAGGTGTGTTATTACAAGATGGCAAACCTGTTGCATACTTTTCTGAAAAATCGAGTGGGCCTAGTCTGAATTATTCTACTTATGATAATGAATTATATGCTCTTGTTCGGACTTTAGAAACATGGCAACATTATTTATGGCCCAAAGAATTTGTTATACATTCTGATCATGAATCCTTGAAACATATTAAAAGTCAAGCTAAACTGAATCGTAGACATGCTAAATGGGTTGAATTCATTGAGACTTTCCCTTATGTCATTAAACACAAGAAGGGAAAAGAAAATGTTATTGCTGATGCTTTGTCTCGTCGCTATACTATGCTTTCACAACTTGACTTCAAAATATTTGGTTTGGAGACCATCAAAGATCAATATGTGCATGATGCTGATTTTAAAGATGTAATGCATAATTGTAAAGAAGGAAGAATGTGGAACAAGTTTGTTGTTAACGATGGATTTGTGTTTCGTGCTAACAAGCTATGCATTCCAGCTAGCTCCGTTCGTCTTTTGTTGTTGCAGGAGGCGCATGGAGGAGGATTAATGGGACACTTTGGCGTGAAGAAGACGGAGGACGTACTTGCTACACATTTCTTTTGGCCAAAGAT
>NW_021251435.1:0-610 GCF_002162155.2 Triticum dicoccoides
AGTTTTAACATAGTTTCTTTTAATGGAGCATGGTATAGTTGCTACTCCCGGATCTCCTAATTTCTTAGGTATTCCACCTTTAAAAGTATAATTGGCAAGCATAGTGGAAATTTCAGCTTCGGGTATCTTTCTTTTATTGGTAACAATATATTTCATATACTTAGCATAAGGATTCATTTTAAGCATATCAGTCAAACGCATACGCAAAAAGATAAGTCTAATCATTTCAGCAAAGCGCTCAAAATCCTCATCATCCTTTTTCTTGGATGGTTTAAGAGGAAAAGGCATGGGTTTCTGAACCCATGGTTCTCTTTCTTTACCATGCTTCCTAGCAACGAAGTCTCTCTTATCATAACATTGATTCTTTGATTGTGGGTTATCAAGATCAACAGCAGGTTCAATCTCTACATCATTGTTATTGCTAGGTTGAGCATCATCATGAACATCATCATTAACATTATCACTAGGTTCATTTTCATTACCAGATTGTGTTTCAGCATCAGAAATACAAATATCATTGGGATTTTCAGGTATGTCAACAACAGGTTCACTAGAAGCATGCAAAGTCCTATCATTTTTCTTTTTCTTTTCTTAGAAGGACTAGGTGCAT
>NW_021251436.1:0-967 GCF_002162155.2 Triticum dicoccoides
CGCGGACGACCTTGCCGTACTGCTCTAGCCCGCGCGCCCAGGCTCCTCATTGCCTGCCACCCTCATCGGCCTCCATGGTGACGAACTCTTTCAAGCCCATGGTGGCCCTGCAGGTGCCGGAGGTCACGGCGAAGAATGTGCACCTCGAGGTCGCGCTCGCCGTGCAGCGCCTCGCCATGCAAGAAACCGTTGACCTGCACATCCACGTCTACAAGGAAATCGTCTACATGGGCCACTACAAGGCAAGCGAGGACAGAAAGACGTTGGCCTTCTTCTAGCGGCTGGAATCTTTGGACACCATTGTTCATAAGCACGTCGACCTGACCATGAAAGCCGCTGCTACTTAGCCGTCGTTTGGTGGGCCGATGCCCTGAGTCGAGGAGGTGGACGTCGTCAATGGATGCATCATTCTTCTTGCTTCCCGTAACCAGCACTGCATCGCCTCGTGGCCTTAATGTTTTATTAGTGTATGGCACTTTATTCCAGTCGTAATATTTAAAAAAAGGAAATGAGACCAACCCGAGCTAGACTAGCATGTTGGCATTTTTTATAGAAGAAAACTCCGTGAGCACCAAGCGTTCGAGCCGAGACTCGAACCCTGGTGGGCTAGCTGCAAACTCCCACGCCTTGCCAACTGAGCTACGCTCTGTTCTCCAGTCGTAACATTTTCACTGTGAGGTGGGGCCGCAGTTGAGCAAACCGACCATCGGCAAATCCCCACCCCGCTCATCGCGCGTCGGCTGAGTTACAATTATAAGAGAGAAAAGAGGGAGAAGAGCTAGCTATAGCACAGGTGCTGTTGTCAGATGGGACTCGTGTTGATAGAATAGGAGTACCGAGTACTCGTACCTTTTATTTTTATTTTTTGAGGGAAAAAGTAGTCATACATCTAGTACCACTAGTTGGGTGCGTGCCACCTATACCTTCATCACTTTAGGTCTCCTTTTCAGAACCGCATCTACACTTC
>NW_021251437.1:0-1432 GCF_002162155.2 Triticum dicoccoides
TGAAGGAAAAAAATCACGCACTGAAGCGTTGTGTGTGAGGCGAGCCGCGAGCGACATGCTGCGTACGACGACGGCGGCGGCGATTGCAATCGATCTGACCGCTTCCCCAACCCCTTCCATGTCCCACCAACACCTGCCGTCCGATCCACGCCACTCTCGAGCATGTACCGGATGGTGAGCCGAAGCAAGCCGACCGCGCCGAGCTGGCAGGCCAGATTCGCCATGCGTCCGATGCCTGACGGACCTATCTGTGGGATCCCGCCCACCGATCACACCTCCTCCGAGGTACAGCCGGGGGCGCGAGTTCCTCTGATCTCTTCGTCGCTGACCTCATTGCATAAATTTCTGGAAGCTGTTTGGGGAATTCCGACCCTGTGTTCCTGTGGTGTAGGTAGCCGTATGCTTGATTTTTAGGGATTTCGTGATCTGCCAGGATTAGGTATGTAGCTGCTGATTGTGTGTTCTTTAACTACCAATATAACCGAGAGCATTTGCGTGGCAGTAGTAACTTTATGTTCAGCTCAGTTCTCCGCTCACTATATGTATATTTTTGGTTAAGGAGAGTGCTAGCCGGAAGATAGAGTTTGCTCATTGAAGAAGTGCTGCTGGGTGGACTCCGTTCTTCATCTCCAGCCTCTGATTTTTCTCTCTCGTGGGTAATTGTGCTGAAGAAAGTCGAGAGGTATGTCCCTCCTGGATCTCCTGATCTACTTGCACTTCTTTGTCTAGGCTTGGCCAGTTGGCCTAGCTGCAAAGTCTCACAAAATAATCAAATAGCATTACCTGGCGTTTGCCTTCTTATGTGCTTGATCAATTACAAAACATTTACCTTCAAAAGTTCAGCGTTTCACTAAAAGAATAATCAAAAGTTTAGAACAAACCCGAACTAACTTTAGCACATTAGATCAAAGAAAATTTCCCAGTCCTACAACATTGCTTTACTGAATGCCGGTTAACTTTGACTACCAATTAATATATGTTTATATATGCACTTCCCAAGCAAACCAATTAACATTACCTCCTCTAGCCCTAGAAAAGACATTCATATGATATATTGTGCTAACAAAACCTATAGGTTTAGGCAAATTCATTTCTTCATATATCTAAGAAAATTCATAACATTTCATTGTAGAAATAGAGGGGCGCAGCAACGCACGCCAACAATAATCTAGTATGCAAATACAACATAACATCACAACAAAAATCTACAACTCAAAGTACTTTATTTAAAGGCTCCGGAGAGCCATACATAACATATCCATACAGGTAGGGCTCACACGACCCGACACTCAAGTCATACAAATATACAAGCACATGCGGAAGCAAACTTTTCTGAGTACAGACAACTAGAAAGAAAGAAGGCTTGAGGAAGCTTGTCTATCTACAAAGGCTCTTCACAAGCTCAGGGTCACAATTTGGGCGGCAAGTTACT
>NW_021251438.1:0-392 GCF_002162155.2 Triticum dicoccoides
CTAGGAGGTGGACGAGGCCTTGCAGCTCGCAGCCGACCTGCTCGCCGATGCGCCAATAGGGATCTGCTCGCCGGCGGGGACGCCGTTTTCTTCTAGTGATGTGCGGATGGTGAACTGCTCGCCGGGATTCACCCCGAGCCCAGGTATTCCGCCGCCTCCTAGTAGCCGCCCGAGCTGTGCTCATGTGCCTTGCCGTTAGCTGAGCTCTCCTACTGCTACTGACCTGGGACGAGCACAACAGCAGAGCACATGCGTGCAGATTTAGTTAGAACAGGAAGTTTCGTCACAAAGAATGGTTCAGGTTCAGCTTAATGTACACTGAAACTTTGCACTTTTGTTGTACAGGGAGTGGGAGTATCGGGGATAGGATATGTGCATCGAGCAGAGGGGGC
>NW_021251439.1:0-616 GCF_002162155.2 Triticum dicoccoides
TTTCAAATGGAGTATCGTAGGATAGTCTAGCCAAGAGTCAAAGCTGGCTTGCTGCAATAACTCCACCAACCCTTCTTGATACTATGCATGTATGTAGGATCTGATGTAAGTCTTGCTGAGTACCTTTGTACTCATGTTGCTATAATCTACAATTTTACAGAAGACGCTGCAACCCCTTCTGATGGGTTCTATGTAGACGTTGACATCAACGAGTAGGCTAAAGACCCAGGTGGTGACCCTGAGCTTGTGAAGGACCACATAGTATAGCCAGGCTTTCCAAGCCTCCTTTATTTTACTAGTTGTCTGTACTCAGACAAGTTACTTCCACTGTTGGCTTGTATGATTGTATGACTTGTATGTTGGGTCGTGAGACCCGTACCTTTGCGTGTATGTTATGTATGGCTCACTGAGCCTTAAATAAAGTACTTGTGTCGTAGAGTCATGTTGTGATGCTTCGTTGTATTTGCACATATCGAGCATATTGTGTGTATGATTGAAATGCTTGGTATGTGTGGGATCTGACTATCTAGTTGTTTATCTTTAGTAGCCTCTCTTACCGGGAAATGTCTCCTAGTGTTACCGCTGAGCCATGGTAGCTTGCTACTGCTCTGGAACA
>NW_021251440.1:0-462 GCF_002162155.2 Triticum dicoccoides
ATGATGTCAGAACATGTTGGAAATTGATGACGTCGCTTTGAATGCTTCCTACTAAACACAAAAGAAGTTCGGAGTTCAAATAAGTTTAAAAAACATTGAAGTGGCCATGTAACAGATGAGTTCTCGTCCGAAACCCTGATACTCCGAAAGAGTTTGTCCAGTTTCTACACGAAGCGCGTCCAGTTTTTGCCGTGACCCTCTCTACTCTTTCGCGCATGCGATTCGGGTGATATGATGATACCATGCCACGTTTCAACATTTTCAGTATTCATTTTGTAGTGATTTTCAATTTCACGGTCATTTAGCTCTCTAAAACAATTAGGTAAATGACCGAAAAACAACAAATGATGTCAGAACATGTTGGAAATTGATGACGTCGCTTTGAATGCTGCATACTGAACACAAAAGAAGTCCGGAGTTCAAATAAGTTTAAAAAACATTGAAGTGGCCATGTAACAGATG
>NW_021251441.1:0-1135 GCF_002162155.2 Triticum dicoccoides
ACTCTCTATATGAAGAACATGGTGCTACTCTGAAGCACAAGTGTGGTAAAAGGATAGTAACATTGCCCCTTCTCTCTTTTTCTCTCATTTTTTCTTTTATTTTCTCTTCTTTTTTATTATTTTTCTTCTTTTTGGTGGGCTTCTTTGGCCTCTTTTTTTTATTTGGGCTTCTTTGGCCTCTTTTATTTTTCATAAAGTTCGGAGTCTCATCCCGACTTGTGGGGGAATCATAGTCTCCATCATCCTTTCCTCACTGGAGCAATGCTCTAATAATGATGATCATCAGACTTTTATTTACTTACAACTCAATATTACAACTCGATATCTCGAACAAAGATATGACTCTATATGAATGCTTTCAGCGGTGTACCGGGATGTGCAATGATCTAGCATAGCAATGACATCAAAAAATGGACCAGCCATGAAAACATCATGCTAGCTATCTTACGATCATGCAAAGCAATATGACAATGAATGCTCAAGTTATGTATATGATGATGATGGAAGTTGCATGGCAATATATCTCGGAATGGCTATGGAAATGCCATAATAGGTAGGTATGGTGGCTGTTTTGAGGAAGGTAAATAATGGGTTCATGATACTGGCGAAAGTTGCGCGGCACAATAGAGGCTAGCAAAGTGGAAGGGTGGGTGTGCGTATATCCATGGACTCACATTAGTCATAAAGAACTCATATACTTATTGCAAAAGTCTACTTGCCCTTGAAGCAAAGTACTACTATGCATGCTCCTAGGGAAAGGTTGGTAGGAGTTAACCATCACGCAATCCCGACCTCCACTCATAAGTAAAGCAATCAAAGAACACCTCATGCTCCAACTTCGTTACATAACGGTTCACCATACGTGCATGCTACGGGACTTGCAAACCTCAACACAAGTATTTCCTAATTTCACAATTACTCAACTAGCACGACTCTAATATCATCACCTTTATATCGCAAAACTATTGCAAGGAATCAAACATATCATATTCAGTGATCTACAAGTTTTATGTAGGATTTTATGACTAACCATGTGAATGACCAATTCCTGTCATCTCTCTAAATAGATATAAGTGAAGCAAGAGAGTTTTATTCTTTCTAAAAAAGATATGCCCACGCTCTAACAATTATAAGT
>NW_021251442.1:0-6285 GCF_002162155.2 Triticum dicoccoides
GGAAGGGCGCCGCCGCCGCCGCCAACGGGCGCAACCGGGCAAAGCCCTCGTGGCGTTGGCGTTAGCGGGGCTGCTCGTCACCTGTTCTGCGAGGTGGGATGCGGGGCTCCTTCTCCTCAACAGTGTCGTAGGGCGGCAGGTCAATTCCGTCCCTAGGGCCTTCCCCTGACGCCCTGCTAGCTCGACGGCGTGGCATCCCTCCGGTGGTGCGGCGTCCCTGGCTTGGGTGCTGCCTCCTGGCAGCGGATCTGGGTACTCCCAGATTGGATCGGGGATGGCGACTTTGGAGATGGGAGTGACCGGTGGCCCTGTTGGCTGGCGGTGGTGGTGCATCTCGTGGCCAGGCTAAGCCGGTGACTCCGATCATGGAGGTGCCGGCGGCGGCGTGTGCTCAGCCTAGTGGTGGCGGCGGCCGTGCATGGGAGTTTGATTCCTTCGAACAGATATGGGTGATAACTTGCTTTCGGCTACAGCCAAGGCCAGCGGTGGCGGCGCTATCTGCATGGTTCCCTTCTTGAAGGCATCGCCGAACAGAAGTTCAAGGCCACTCTCTGCTACCTCCGCGGGAAACCATGATCGGATGATCGGATGACGGTGACGCTCTGGTGTTGTTCCTCCCTTGGGGGCGTCTTTCTTTTAGGTACACACGTGATCGAGGGGCTAGAGGACGGATTCGTTGGTAGAGCAGTGCGTCATCTCACTCATTGATGGCGACGGGTCTTGGCGGCATGACGTTGCGGTGACTCGTCGTCCGATGCACGGAGATGGACTCGCGCAGGAGGGTGACGCGGTCTGGCATCGTGGTGGCGTTGACGGCAGCTAGACCGGGCAAGGTAGGTGCAGTAGTACAACTCTGAAGATGGATTGGTGGCAGGTGGCTGTCGTGGCCTCATACCCGGCAGGCATCCTGGTTGAGGAGTGCGCCGGACCAGTGGGTGACCCATACCCGGCAGGTGTCCTGGGTGGGACCTCAGATCTTAGATGTTAGTTTTGGCTGCGTGGTCCGTTCGTTATTAGGCCCAGACTATTTGCATTCTTTCATCAATTGGATATGAGTAGCGACAGATGTTGCCTAGACGGTGGTTTTAATCTTACAGTTGTATTAATTTGTAAGGTTGTATGTGCATAATTAATAAAATGGCTGCATGCATCGTCTAGATGCGGAGGCCGGGGATCTTCCTTCTTTTCTATTAAAAAAAAGCATCGACACAGAAGACAAGGGAAATGCAGACATACAAAAGGTCGAAGTTTCGTTTAATATTTCAAAAATTGAGTGTATCATCCGCTCATCTGGGACTTATATAAAGTGAAATTTAGTTGAATGATATTGCCAAAAAAAAAAATTTAAATATTTAGAGACGTCAATTTTTGGGAATCCGTGATACCCGCTCCTCAAAAATCAACCACATGCCTGCTTATCTTCTACGAACAGTTGGATGCTACAAAAGTCAACTAGTTTGGAGATATATGTATATTCAAATAGGAGACCTTCCCTGCAGTAATCTATCTATCTATTATATATAACAAGTGCTAGACGGGTTAATCGAAAAAAATATAAATAAGATAGAAACTACCACAAAATGGGTCCCGGTAACACCCACACGTGTGGCCATTAATGGTTCTGGCCACACATTTTGTGTGGTATCTAAAGAATCAGTCCACACGATTTGCGTATGGGCAAAACAAGTAATGCCCACACGCCGGGTCTTTTGCCTTGCGGTCCGTTTCACACGCCTACGTGTGCGCAAAATAGATAACACCCACACGCCCGTACTTGCGTTCCCGCACGCTCCGCTGTGACAGTCTCCACGTGTCCCCGCAGTTGCCATGGTCCGGACCTTCTTCCATGTTCGTTTAACTGCAGTTGTCATGTTCCTGAACTACAGTTGTCATGTCTAACAACTACAGTTGCCATGTCTGACAACTACAGTTGCCATGGTTGCTCAATTGCAGTTGTCATCTCAGGTCAAGTACCAGATGCCATTTTTGGACAACTGCAATTGTTGCGATGTGTGGTCTGGTCTACTACAGTTTGCCGTGATTTGAAAACTTTAAGAGTTGCCACCTACTAACACTAGGCAGTTGCCATGTAGCACTAAAAAAAGGCATAAAAAACATGTTCAGGTAAAGAGAGAATTGCCATTTACTTACAAGCACGCTAGGGCAGTTGCCATGTACCCTGCAAAACACATGGCAACTCGGGTAAAAGAGAGAGTTGCCATCTGCTTAGAAGCACACTAGGGCAGTTGCCATGAACACTGCAAAAACACATGGCAACTGACATTTTTGGGTGTGGGAGAGGAGACAGGCGTGTGGGCGAACTGATAAACTCCAACACTCCAACACACAGTTTTGTGATGCTTGTCAGTGTTGGGGTGCACTTGCGGTCCCAATTGCTTAAGGATGGCAATTTTACCCATGGGTATGGGTACCCGCGGATACCGTACCCGCATGGGCAGGGTTTGGGCACAATTTTATACCCATGGGTAGTAACCATACCCTACCCGTTAAGTCATGGGTACGGCACGGGTATAGCCTTGTACCCATGGATATACCCATGCCCTACCCGTTTATACTGACATGTGTACTTAACCGTGAAGTGTGTCATGAGATTGTGAACATATGTTAAAGTTGTCACCAATTGTCAATTTGAATTGAGATAATTGTTATGTACTCATCTATTTGTTACTGAGTTGAGATAAATATTTTTTGGTCAAATGTGATATCGATGAATGTGAAATTGTGAATAACTTGTGTACTATTTGATCTACCCGTCGGGTACCCAATGGGTATGGGTACCCGCCGGGTATGGGTACGGGTAAAGTTTCATACCCGTGGGTGCGGGTATGGGTAAAATTTTGTACCCATTGACTACACGGGTATGGGTATGGTATTGCTCTACCCGCCCCATACCCTACCCATTGCCATCCTTGCAATTGCTAGTGCACTTGCGGTCTTCACCCATTGAATCTTCCAATGTTGGGGTGCACTCTGCCCCCTCAGCTTCAATTTTTTTTCACAAACTCTTAGAAATGCCAATATCAAGTTTGTCGGCACGGTTGCTCATCACAAAGGCCCTTGCTGCCGTGGTGCTCACTACTGCTCGGCTGCGTTGACGGAGAGTCCGAAAGCAGAACTGCGAGAATAAACCTGTGTGCCTGAAATGGTCACCTACAGACTACGGACCTGTGACAAGCATTCCTGCCAATCCACTAGTTAGAGAATTATTCCAACCAGATTTCATCATTGGAAAGTAGCAGTAGTGATGTTCCTGAAAATAACATCATAAAGTCCAAATTAAATCCCCCCTTATTCGCCATCAGCCATTATTACCCCCTTTCTACTCTTGTACAGACCACTGTAAGCCTGCTATTTCTGCGGCGAACACTTGAATATCCTGTTTTATCTTATTGGTAAGCCTAACTCCGCCTATGTTGTCTCAACATAGCCGGTCCCAATCCCGGGTAAAGGAGGAGGGTTGTGATAGGCTTGGCGAGCCAACGTAAAAACTCAGCCACTCTTATGGAGATGAAACCCAAAAGATTTTCGTTGGGGCGTAACCCTCTCAGCGACGCGCCACATCGGAACCCGGGTGTGGTGGAAAATGGGCAAGGGCCGGGCCGTCACCCCCCAAGTGGCGCGCCGTATCTTGATCCGGATACGGTGGCAAGTGAGCGAGGATCGGGTCGTCGGATCCTTAGTGGCGCGCTACATCGGCGCCCGGATGTAGTGGAAAATGAGCAAGGGTCTTCGCATTTGACTCGACGAGTGCGAAGGGTAAGGAAGCTAGCCGAGCCTAGGAGGATTCGCTTAGGTAGCTGGAACGTAGGGTCTCTGACAGGGAAGCTTCGGGAGCTAGTTGATGCAGCAGTGAGGAGAGGTGTTGATATCCTTTGCGTCCAAGAAACCAAATGGAGAGGACAGAAGGCGAAGGAGGTGGAGGATACCGGCTTCAAGCTGTGGTACACGGGGACGGCTGCAAACAGAAATGGCGTAGGCATCTTGATCAACAAGAGCCTCAAGTATGGAGTGGTAGACGTCAGGAGACGTGGGGACCGGATTATCCTGGTCAAGCTGGTAGCTGAGGACTTGGTTCTCAATGTTATCAGCGCATATGCCCCGCAAGTAGGCCACAATGAGAACACCAAGAGGGAGTTCTGGAAAGGCTTGGAAGACATGGTTAGGAGTGTACCGATTGGTGAGAAGCTCTTCATAGGAGGAGACCTCAATGGCCACGTGGGTACATCTAACACAGGTTTTGAAGGGGCGCATGGGGGCTTTGGCTATGGCATCAGGAATCAAGAAGGAGAAGATGTCTTAAGCTTTGCTCTAGCCTACAACATGATTGTAGCTAACACCCTCTTTAGAAAGAGAGAATCACATCTGGTGACTTTTAGTAGTGGCTAACACTCTAGCCAGATTGATTTCATCCTCTCGAGAAGAGAAGATAGGCGTGCGTGCCTAGACTGTAAGGTGATACCTGGGGAGAGTGTTGTACCCCAGCATAAGCTGGTGGTTGCTGACTTCCGCTTTCGGATTCGTGTCCAGCGGGATAAGCCTGCCAAGGTCGCTAGAACGAAGTGGTGGAAGCTCAAGGGGGAGGTAGCTCAGGTGTTCAAGGAGAGGGTATTTAAGGAGGGCCCTTGGGAGGAAGGAGGGGATGCGGACAATGTGTGGATGAAGATGGCGACTTGCATTCGTAAGGTGGCCTCGGAGGAGTTTGGAGTGTCCAGGGGAAGGAGAAGCGAAGATAAGGATACCTGGTGGTGGAATGATGATGTCCAGAAGGCGCTTAAAGAGAAGAAAGATTGCTTCAGACGCCTATACCTGGATAGGAGTGCAGACAACATAGAGAAGTACAAGATGACGAAGAAGGCCGCAAAGCAAGCTGTTGGTGAAGCAAGGGGTCGGGCATATGAGGACCTCTACCAACGGTTAGGCACGAAGGAAGGTGAAAGGGACATCTATAAGATGGCTAAGATCCGGGAGAGGAAGACGAGGGATATTGGCCAAGTCAAATGCATCAAGGACGGAGCAGGCCAACTCTTGGTGAAGGACGAAGAGATTAAGCATAGATGGCAGGAGTACTTCGACAAGCTGTTCAATGGGGAGAATGAGAGTTCTACCATTGAACTGAATGACTCCTTTGATGAGACCAGCATGCGTTTTGTGCGGCGCATCCAGGAGTCTGAGGTGAAGGAGGCTTTAAAAAGGATGAAAGGAGGCAAGGCGATGGGCCCCGATTGTATCCCCATTGAGGTGTGGAAAGGTCTCGGGGACATAGCGATAGTATGGCTAACCAAGCTTTTCAACCTCATTTTTCGGGCAAACAAGATGCCAGAAGAATGGAGACAGAGTATATTAGTACCAATCTTCAAGAACAAGGGAGATGTTCAGAGTTGTACTAATTACCGTAGAATTAAGCTGATGAGCCATACAATGAAGCTATGGGAGAGAGTCATTGAGCACCGCTTAAGAAGAATGACAAGCGTGACCAAAAATCAGTTTGGTTTCATGCCTGGGAGGTCGACCATGGAAGCCATTTTCTTGGTACGACAACTTATGGAGAGATATAGGGAGCATAAGAAGGACTTGCATATGGTGTTCATTGACTTGGAGAAGGCCTATGATAAGATACCGCGGAATGTCATGTGGTGGGCCTTGGAGAAACACAAAGTCCCAGCAAAGTACATTACCCTCATCAAGGACATGTACAATAATGTTGTGACAAGTGTTCGAACAAGTGATGTCGACACCGATGACTTCCCGATTAAGATAGGACTGCATCAGGGGTCAGCTTTGAGCCCTTATCTTTTTGCATTGGTGATGGATGAGGTCACAAGGGGTATACAAGGAGATATCCCATGGTGTATGCTCTTTGCGGATGATGTGGTGCTAGTTGACGATAGTCGGACGGGGGTAAATAGGAAGTTAGAGTTATGGAGACAAACCTTGGAATCGAAAGGGTTTAGGCTTAGTAGAACTAAAACCGAGTACATGATGTGCGATTTCAGTACTACTAGTTGTGAGGAGGAGGAGGTTAGCCTTGATGGCCAGGTGGTACCTCGGAAGGACACCTTTCGGTATTTGGAGTCAATGTTGCAGGAGGATGGGGGTATTGATGAAGATGTGAACCATCGAATCAAAGCCGGATGGATGAAGTGGCGCCAAGCTTCTGGGATTCTCTATGACAAGAGAGTGCCACAAAAGCTAAAAGGCAAGTTCTACAGGACGGCGGTTCGACCCGCAATGTTGTATGGCGCGGAGTGTTGGCCGACTAAAAGG
>NW_021251442.1:6801-7805 GCF_002162155.2 Triticum dicoccoides
GACATGTTCAACAGTTAGGTGTGGCGGAGATGCGTATGTTGAGATGGATGTGTGGCCACACGAGGAAGGATCGAGTCCGGAATGATGATATACGAGATAGAGTTGGGGTAGCACCAATTGAGGAGAAGCTTGTCCAACATCGTTTGAGATGGTTTGGGCATATTCAGCGCAGGCCTCCAGAAGCTCCAGTGCATAGCGGACGGCTAAAGCGTGCGGAGAATGTCAAGAGAGGGCGGGGTCGACCAATTTTGACATGGGAGGAGTCCGTTAAGAGAGACCTGAAGGATTGGAGTATCGATAAAGAGCTAGCTATGGACAGGGGTGTGTGGAAGCTTGCTATCCATGTGCCAGAGCCATGAGTTGGTTGCGAGATCTTATGGGTTTCACCTCTAGCCTACCCCAACTTGCTTGGGACTAAAGGCTTTGTTGTTGTTGTTGTATCTTATTGGTAAGCCTAATCATAGAATTCTATTCATGTGTAGCGGGATGAGAGCTAGTGTCAACCGATATTTCAGCCAAGCTCTGCAGCATTGTCAGGTACGCGATTGATTTATATTATAGCAGCTTATCATACTTGCACTCTTAGGTTCAAGAGATTTGCTTCCCCAAATTATTCTCTGCTGCTTAAATCAGGAAGCTTATTTCTCACGGGGAATATGTAGTTCTTGTGTGTGACCAGATTGCATACGATTTTCTTGCTTCTTAAATCAGCAAGCTTATTTCTCACGGTTTTATGTAAGACAAAAGACTGGTAGAGTTACAGGAAGAGGGCGAGGCACGTGTGCTCAGAGCCTGAGACCATGTGAAGATGAATAAGAAGTGCTCTTCCCCGTTTCACTTATGTGTTCGATGATTGATGATGTAACTCAAATGAGTATAGCTTGAAGATTTTCCAAAGTACAGAAGAACAAAAAGATTTTTCTTAAGTACATGCTGCATTTGGGTTCTGTGCTGCAAACACCTGCCTCGAGGGGCCGGGATATCTTGGAGGTTCTCAAATTAAG
>NW_021251442.1:7895-14182 GCF_002162155.2 Triticum dicoccoides
CCGGAAGGGCGCCGCCGCCGCCGCCAACGGGCGCAACCGGGCAAAGCCCTCGTGGCGTTGGCGTTAGCGGGGCTGCTCGTCACCTGTTCTGCGAGGTGGGATGCGGGGCTCCTTCTCCTCAACAGTGTCGTAGGGCGGCAGGTCAATTCCGTCCCTAGGGCCTTCCCCTGACGCCCTGCTAGCTCTACGGCGTGGCATCCCTCCGGTGGTGCGGCGTCCCTGGCTTGGGTGCTGCCTCCTGGCAGCGGATCTGGGTACTCCCAGATTGGATCGGGGATGGCGACTTTGGAGATGGGAGTGACCGGTGGCCCTGTTGGCTGGCGGTGGTGGTGCATCTCGTGGCCAGGCTACGCCGGTGACTCCGATCATGGAGGTGCCGGCGGCGGCGTGTGCTCAGCCTGGTGGTGGCGGCGGCCGTGCATGGGAGTTTGATTCCTTCGAACAGATATGGGTGATAACTTGCTTTCGGCTACAGCCAAGGCCGGCGGTGGCGGAGCTATCTGCATGGTTCCCTTCTTGAAGGCATCGCCGAAGAGAAGTTCAAGGCCACTCTCTGCTACCTCCGCGGGAAACCATGATCGGATGATCGGATGACGGTGACGCTCTGGTGTTGTTCCTCCCTTGGGGGCGTCTTTCTTTTAGGTACACACGTGATCGAGGGGCTAGAGGACGGATTCGTTGGTAGAGCAGTGCGTCATCTCACTCATTGATGGCGACGGGTCTCGGCGGCATGAGGTTGCGGTGACTCGTCGTCCGATGCACGGAGATGGACTCGCGCAGGAGGGTGACGCGGTCTGGCATCGTGGTGGCGTTGACGACAGCTAGACCGGGCAAGGTAGGTGCAGTAGTACAACTCTGAAGATGGATTGGTGGCAGGTGGCTGTCGTGGCCTCATACCCGGCAGGCGTCCTGGTTAAGGTGTGCGCTGGACCGGTGGGTGACCCATACCCGGCAGGTGTCCTGGGTGGGACCTCAGGTCTTAGATGTTAGGTTTGGCTGCGTGGTCCGTTCGTTATTAGGCCCAGACTATTTGCATTCTTTCATCAATTGGATAGGAGTAGCGACAGATGTTTCCTAGACGGTGGTTTTAATCTTACAGTTGTATTAATTTGTAAGGTTGTATGTGCATAATTAATAAAATGGCTGCATGCATCGTCCAGATGCGGAGGCCGGGGATCTTCCGTCTTTTCTATTAAAAAAAAGCACCGACACAGAAGACAAGGGAAATGCAGACATACAAAAGGTCGAAGTTTCGTTTAATATTTCAAAAATTGAGTGTATCATCCGCTCATCTGGGACTTATATAAAGTGAAATTTAGTTGAATGATATTGCCAAAAAAAAATATTTAAATATTTAGAGACGTCAATTTTTGGGAATCCGTGATACCCGCTCCTCAAAAATCAACCACATGCCTCCTTATCTTCTACGAACAGTTGGATGCTACAAAAGTCAACTAGTTTGGAGATATATGTATATTCAAATAGGAGACCTTCCCTGCAGTAATCTATCTATCTATTATATATAACAAGTGCTAGACGGGTTAATCGGAAAAAATATAAATAAGATAGAAACTACCACAAAATGGGTCCCGGTAACACCCACACGTGTGGCCATTAATGGTTCTGGCCACACATTTTGTGTGGTATCTAAAGAATCAGTCCACACGATTTGCGTATGGGCAAAACAAGTAATGCCCACACGCCGGGTCTTTTGCCTTGCGGTCCGTTTCACACGCCTACGTGTGCGCAAAATAGATAACACCCACACGCCCGTACTTGCGTTCCCGCACGCTCCGCTGTGACAGTCTCCACGTGTCCCCGCAGTTGCCATGGTCCGGACCTTCTTCCATGTTCGTTTAACTGCAGTTGTCATGTTCCTGAACTACAGTTGTCATGTCTAACAACTACAGTTGCCATGTCTGACAACTACAGTTGCCATGGTTGCTCAATTGCAGTTGTCATCTCAGGTCAAGTACCAGATGCCATTTTTGGACAACTGCAATTGTTGCGATGTGTGGTCTGGTCTACTACAGTTTGCCGTGATTTGAAAACTTTAAGAGTTGCCACCTACTAACACTAGGCAGTTGCCATGTAGCACTAAAAAAAGGCATAAAAAACATGTTCAGGTAAAGAGAGAATTGCCATTTACTTACAAGCACGCTAGGGCAGTTGCCATGTACCCTGCAAAACACATGGCAACTCGGGTAAAAGAGAGAGTTGCCATCTGCTTAGAAGCACACTAGGGCAGTTGCCATGAACACTGCAAAAACACATGGCAACTGACATTTTTGGGTGTGGGAGAGGAGACAGGCGTGTGGGCGAACTGATAAACTCCAACACTCCAACACACAGTTTTGTGATGCTTGTCAGTGTTGGGGTGCACTTGCGGTCCCAATTGCTTAAGGATGGCAATTTTACCCATGGGTATGGGTACCCGCGGATACCGTACCCGCATGGGCAGGGTTTGGGCACAATTTTATACCCATGGGTAGTAACCATACCCTACCCGTTAAGTCGTGGGTACGGCACGGGTATAGCCTTGTACCCATGGATATACCCATGCCCTACCCGTTTATACTGATATGTGTACTTAACCGTGAAGTGTGTCATGAGATTGTGAACATATGTTAAAGTTGTCACCAATTGTCAATTTGAATTGAGATAATTGTTATGTACTCATCTATTTGTTACTGAGTTGAGATAAATATTTTTTGGTCAAATGTGATATCGATGAATGTGAAATTGTGAATAACTTGTGTACTATTTGATCTACCCGTCGGGTACCCAATGGGTATGGGTACCCGCCGGGTATGGGTACGGGTAAAGTTTCATACCCGTGGGTGCGGGTATGGGTAAAATTTTGTACCCATTGACTACACGGGTATGGGTATGGTATTGCTCTACCCGCCCCATACCCTACCCATTGCCATCCTTGCAATTGCTAGTGCACTTGCGGTCTTCACCCATTGAATCTGCCAATGTTGGGGTGCACTCTGCCCCCTCAGCTTCAATTTTTTTTCACAAACTCTTAGAAATGCCAATATCAAGTTTGTCGGCACGGTTGCTCATCACAAAGGCCCTTGCTGCCGTGGTGCTCACTACTGCTCGGCTGCGTTGACGGAGAGTCCGAAAGCAGAACTGCGAGAATAAACCTGTGTGCCTGAAATGGTCACCTACAGACTACGGACCTGTGACAAGCATTCCTGCCAATCCACTAGTTAGAGAATTATTCCAACCAGATTTCATCATTGGAAAGTAGCAGTAGTGATGTTCCTGAAAATAACATCATAAAGTCCAAATTAAATCCCCCCTTATTCGCCATCAGCCATTATTACCCCCTTTCTACTCTTGTACAGACCACTGTAAGCCTGCTATTTCTGCGGCGAACACTTGAATATCCTGTTTTATCTTATTGGTAAGCCTAACTCCGCCTATGTTGTCTCAACATAGCCGGTCCCAATCCCGGGTAAAGGAGGAGGGTTGTGATAGGCTTGGCGAGCCAACGTACAAACTCAGCCACTCTTATGGAGATGAAACCCAAAAGATTTTTGTTGGGGCGTAACCCTCTCAGCGACGCGCCACATCGGAACCCGGGTGTGGTGGAAAATGGGCAAGGGCCGGGCCGTCACCCCCCAAGTGGCGCGCCGTATCTTGATCCGGATACGGTGGCAAGTGAGCGAGGATCGGGTCGTCGGATCCTTAGTGGCGCGCTACATCGGCGCCCGGATGTAGTGGAAAATGAGCAAGGGTCTTCGCATTTGACTCGACGAGTGCGAAGGGTAAGGAAGCTAGCCGAGCCTAGGAGGATTCGCTTAGGTAGCTGGAACGTAGGGTCTCTGACAGGGAAGCTTCAGGAGCTAGTTGATGCAGCAGTGAGGAGAGGTGTTGATATCCTTTGCGTCCAAGAAACCAAATGGAGAGGACAGAAGGCGAAGGAGGTGGAGGATACCGGCTTCAAGCTGTGGTACACGGGGACGGCTGCAAACAGAAATGGCGTAGGCATCTTGATCAACAAGAGCCTCAAGTATGGAGTGGTAGACGTCAGGAGACGTGGGGACCGGATTATCCTGGTCAAGCTGGTAGCTGAGGACTTGGTTCTCAATGTTATCAGCGCATATGCCCCGCAAGTAGGCCACAATGAGAACACCAAGAGGGAGTTCTGGAAAGGCTTGGAAGACATGGTTAGGAGTGTACCGATTGGTGAGAAGCTCTTCATAGGAGGAGACCTCAATGGCCACGTGGGTACATCTAACACAGGTTTTGAAGGGGCGCATGGGGGCTTTGGCTATGGCATCAGGAATCAAGAAGGAGAAGATGTCTTAAGCTTTGCTCTAGCCTACAACATGATTGTAGCTAACACCCTCTTTAGAAAGAGAGAATCACATCTGGTGACATTTAGTAGTGGCTAACACTCTAGCCAGATTGATTTCATCCTCTCGAGAAGAGAAGATAGGCGTGCGTGCCTAGACTGTAAGGTGATACCTGGGGAGAGTGTTGTACCCCAGCATAAGCTGGTGGTTGCTGACTTCCGCTTTCGGATTCGTGTCCAGCGGGATAAGCGTGCCAAGGTCGCTAGAACGAAGTGGTGGAAGCTCAAGGGGGAGGTAGCTCAGGTGTTCAAGGAGAGGGTATTTAAGGAGGGCCCTTGGGAGGAAGGAGGGGATGCAGACAATGTGTGGATGAAGATGGCGACTTGCATTCGTAAGGTGGCCTCGGAGGAGTTTGGAGTGTCCAGGGGAAGGAGAAGCGAAGATAAGGATACCTGGTGGTGGAATGATGATGTCCAGAAGGCGCTTAAAGAGAAGAAAGATTGCTTCAGACGCCTATACCTGGATAGGAGTGCAGACAACATAGAGAAGTACAAGATGGCGAAGAAGGCCGCAAAGCAAGCTGTTGGTGAAGCAAGGGGTCGGGCATATGAGGACCTCTACCAACGGTTAGGCACGAAGGAAGGTGAAAGGGACATCTATAAGATGGCTAAGATCCGGGAGAGGAAGACGAGGGATATTGGCCAAGTCAAATGCATCAAGGACGGAGCAGGCCAACTCTTGGTGAAGGACGAAGAGATTAAGCATAGATGGCGGGAGTACTTCGACAAGCTGTTCAATGGGGAGAATGAGATTTCTACCATTGATCTAAATGACTCCTTTGATGAGACCAGCATGCGTTTTGTGCGGCGCATCCAGGAGTCTGAGGTGAAGGAGGCTTTAAAAAGGATGAAAGGAGGCAAGGCGATGGGCCCCGATTGTATCCCCATTGAGGTGTGGAAAGGTCTCGGGGACATAGCGATAGTATGGCTAACCAAGCTTTTCAACCTCATTTTTCGGGCAAACAAGATGCCAGAAGAATGGAGACGGAGTATATTAGTACCAATCTTCAAGAACAAGGGAGATGTTCAGAGTTGTATTAATTACCGTAGAATTAAGCTGATGAGCCATACAATGAAGCTATGGGAGAGAGTCATTGAGCACCGCTTAAGAAGAATGACAAGCGTGACCAAAAATCAGTTTGGTTTCATGCCTAGGAGGTCGACCATGGAAGCCATTTTCTTGGTACGACAACGTATGGAGAGATATAGGGAGCATAAGAAGGACTTGCATATGGTGTTCATTGACTTGGAGAAGGCCTATGATAAGATACCGCGGAATGTCATGTGGTGGGCCTTGGAGAAACACAAAGTCCCAGCAAAGTACATTACCCTCATCAAGGACATGTACAATAATGTTGTGACAAGTGTTCGAACAAGTGATGTCGACACCGATGACTTCCCGATTAAGATAGGACTGCATCAGGGGTCAGCTTTGAGCCCTTATCTTTTTGCATTGGTGATGGATGAGGTCACAAGGGGTATACAAGGAGATATCCCATGGTGTATGCTCTTTGCGGATGATGTGGTGCTAGTTGACGATAGTCGGACGGGGGTAAATAGGAAGTTAGAGTTATGGAGACAAACCTTGGAATCGAAAGGGTTTAGGCTTAGTAGAACTAAAACCGAGTACATGATGTGCGATTTCAGTACTACTAGTTGTGAGGAGGAGGAGGTTAGCCTTGATGGCCAGGTGGTACCTCGGAAGGACACCTTTCGGTATTTGGAGTCAATGTTGCAGGAGGATGGGGGTATTGATGAAGATGTGAACCATCGAATCAAAGCCGGATGGATGAAGTGGCGCCAAGCTTCTGGGATTCTCTATGACAAGAGAGTGCCACAAAAGCTAAAAGGCAAGTTCTACAGGACGGCGGTTCGACCCGCAATGTTGTATGGCGCGGAGTGTTGGCCGACTAAAAGG
>NW_021251443.1:0-864 GCF_002162155.2 Triticum dicoccoides
CCCCCAAAAGCATGTACTCAAATCTTCATGCAATTTATTGAGATTAAAATGCCATCTAGCATTCCCTCTCTGAACTATTGTGATCATTATCACCACGACTGTAAGCATGAGCAGTCAGAAGATTATGAGTGGGGAAGCTTACTATAAACAACGGTACCGCCGCCGTTCACACGAGGAGAGCGCCGAGGGAAGCGTGGAGAACGGCGGGGAAGCGAGGTCGCGGCCACTGTCCTCCTCCCCTTGCACTTCGGAGTCTCTGGTGACTCGGTTGGAGGCTGCACAATCTGCAAAGGCACCTCATGTAGGGTGGCTTCCTAATCCAGTGGATGCTCTGCCCTGGATCTGAACGCCCACCACCTCCGCCTGACCCACTCGTTGGGCGAATCCGTCTGCTCCATCACCCAGAGGAGGATCATGATCTTGTGCATCGGTTCTGCGGGCGGGAGGGGGGGAAGCTTTTTCTTCTCGGTCTTCATCATTTCCTTCAGAGTGACCATCGCCGTCTAGGACATCTGCCGTGTGTTGTAAAACCAAGAATATATCTCGCTCAACCTGGCCATCTTGAGTTGGTTGCCGCCGACGGTCTGCTCGATCCGCTACTCCATCGAGGTTCTTGCTTGGATGGAAGTGGGGGGTGGATGTGGATGAGGAGACGAGCAAAGTTGCGACGGCGAGAAGGAGGAGATGCCTGCGGTGGATCTGGAATGCAGGAGAAGGAGGAGATGGTTGCGGTTGTGTAATGATGATGGAAAAGGAGAGGATCCTGGCGGCGGTTCTGCGTTGGATGAGAGGGGTGGCGCGTGATTTTTTTCCTATGACTAAAATGCCCTAGATTAAAATGTGTCCCCACATTGTCATTAGTAC
>NW_021251444.1:0-1264 GCF_002162155.2 Triticum dicoccoides
GACCGACCATTAACTTCAAAGCAATAGGGTTGCTAGAAGTTTTGGGATTACACATCACAGTCTATTTGTCGGTGTTTAGAAATAACACGGTGACCAGGAAAAGAATGGTGATGGTGATAAGTATCACTTGTATCAAGAATTCTCCAGAGGTGGTGAAATTCTCACAACATTGAGGACATAAGAGATGTTAATGTTCCCAGGTAAAGAAGAACAATGCCGGGTAGCAGTGATCTCAAAGTTTACACAAAACACGAACAAGTTGTGTTGAACGGAAGGCAATAAAGTGGTCGATGAGAACAGGAATCATCGAGGGGCAAGGATGGTATTACCCATCATGAATTCAATTGAATTCCTAGAAGAGCTCATAAGGTTGATGATGATCACGACACAATTGTCGAGAGATTTCATGCAGATGTAGTCAATCAGCGTCGACATCAAGTCAAAGGAATGATGAAGCAAGAGGTTATTGGAACCACCGTTACGACACAAACTCGAACTCAAGCTTGTTGTTTAAGGTGAAAGGGTATGACGAGGACAATCGACGTAAGGTTAGTTCATCGTCGAAAATTGGTGCTCCGAAAATAAGGACCAGGTAGCCCCGTTAGAATTCGTCACGATAACGATATAGCCAAACAGGCTAGGAATGGCGTGATCGGGTACCAACTCGTACTTATAGAAGCTTACTGAAGAGTTGTTGAACCGAAGAGCGGACTCGGTTCAGTTATCGGTGTCTTTGAGTGTTCAATAACTCAGAGCCCGCGAAAAATTGGAATCCGTGAGAATGTAGTACTTGATGAAGAACTCATAAGAAGTTCTGCAGTTCCATGATAATTTCGAGATACCAGGGGGTAATACTCGACGACAATTCAAAGTAGAGGTTGGACTAGGGCATTACTCTACATAAGACCAGTGCTTAACTTGCACGAGAAATGGTATTTAAAGGAGAACATGGTCAGAAACCACGATCATAAATGATTGAACCACGGATACAAGATGAACTTATAACAAGGGGGTAACTATTTTTACGAGCAGCTTCCATGATAAGTTATACATCGTGTCCATGGGCATGAACGCAAGGTTCAAGGTCGACTCCCACTTCTCCAATGCATAACCTTTCATTTACTTCTCGCGTTCGATGAAGTTGCAGTGTTGAAATTTTATCTGGTGAAGCGCCAGAAGAGTATGACTCGTGAAAACTTTCGGGTTCACACGGTTTAGAGAAGGCATATGTTCAACCCATAGGGGCTTCTTAGAAACATATACC
>NW_021251445.1:0-923 GCF_002162155.2 Triticum dicoccoides
TTTTTATGTTTAATTAGTGTTTGTGCCAAGTAGAACCATTGGGAAGACTTGGGGAAAGTCTTGTTGAACTTGCTGTAAAAAACAGAAACTTTGGCGGGCACGAGAACTGCTTTCATTTTTATTTGAAGAGTGATATTTAGTTAATTATTTTTTCATATGATTAACAGATAAATTCCTCACGTCTAGAAATTTATTTTAGAATTTTTGGGGTTCCATATTTTGTGCTAGCTACAGATTACTACAGACTGTTCTGTTTTTGACAGATTCTGTTTTTCGTGTGTTGCTTGCTTATTTTGATGAATCTATGGCTCGTAAAATAGTTTATAGTCCATAGATAAGTTGGAATACAGTATGTTTAACACCAATACAAATAAATAATGAGTTGATTACAGTACCTTGAAGTGGTCTTTTGTTTTCTTTCGCTAACGGAGCTCACGAGTTTTCTATCTTGAGTTTTGTGTTGTGAAGTTTTCAAGTTTTGGGTGAATCCTTTTGATGGATCATGGAACAAGGAGTGGCAAGAGACTAAGCTTGGGGATGCCCATGGCACCCCCAAGATAATACAAGGACACCAAAAAGTCAAAGCTTGGGGATGCCCCGGAAGGCATCCCCTCTTTTCGTCCACTTCCATCGATAATTTACTTGGAGCTATATTTTTATTCACCAACATGATATGTGTTTTGCTTGGAGCGTCTTGTATTATTTGTGTCTTTGTTTGTTAGTATGCCACAATCATCCTTCCTGTACACACCTTTTGAGAGAGCCATATATGAATTAAAATTTGATAGAATAATCTATGTGCTTCACTTATATCCTTTGAGCTAGATAGTTCTGCTCTATGTGCTTCACTTATATCCTTTGAGCTAGATAGTTTTGCTCTATGTGCTTCACTTATATATTTTGAGCTAGATAATTTTGCTCTA
>NW_021251446.1:0-1259 GCF_002162155.2 Triticum dicoccoides
TTGGGTTGGCACGAATCGAGATTGGGATTTTGTCACTCCGTGTAAATGGAGAGGTATCTCTGGGCCCACTCGGTAGGACATCATCATAATGTGCACAATGTGACCAAGGGGTTGATCACGGGATGATGTGTTACGGAACGAGTAAAGAGACTTGCCGGTAACGAGATTGAACAAGGTATCGGTATACCGACGATCGAATCTCGGGCAAGTACCATACCGCTAGACAAAGGGAATTGTATACGGGATTGATTGAGTCCTTGACATCGTGGTTCATCCGATGAGATCATCGTGGAACATGTGGGAGCCAACATGGGTATCCAGATCCCGCTGTTGGTTATTGACCGGAGAACGTCTCGGTCATGTCTGCATGTCTCCCGAACCCGTAGGGTCTACACACTTAAGGTTCGATGACGCTAGGGTTATAAAGGAAGCTTGTATGTGGTTACTGAATGTTGTTCGGAGTCCCTGATGAGATCTCGGACGTCACGAGGAGTTCCGGAATGGTCCGGAGGTAAAGATTTATATATAGGAAGTCCTGTTTCGGCCATCGGGACAAGTTTCGGGGTCATCGGTATTGTACCGGGACCACCGGAAGGGTCCCGGGGGCCCACCGGGTGGGGCCACCTGCCCCGGGGGGCCACATGGGCTGTAGGGGGTGCGCCTTGGCCTACATGGGCCAAGGGCAACAGCCCCTAGAGGCCCATGCGCCAAGATATAGGAAAAAGGGGAGAGTCCTAAAGGGGGAAGGCACCTCCGAGGTGCCTTGGGGAGGATGGACTCCTCCCGCCCTCTTAGCCGCACCCTTTCCTTGGAGGAAGGGGCAAGGCTGCGCCTCCCCCCTCTCCCCTGCCCCTATATATAGTGGAGGGGAGGGAGGGCATCCATACCTGAGCCCTTGGCGCCTCCCTCCCTCCCGTGACACCTCCTCCTCTCCCGTAGGTGCTTGGCGAAGCCCTGCAGGATTGCCACGCTCCTCCATCACCACCACGCCGTTGTGCTGCTGCTGGATGGAGTCTTCCTCAACCTCTCCCTCTCTCCTTGCTGGATCAAGGCGTGGGAGACATCGTCGAGCTGTACGTGTGTTGAACGCGGAGGTGCCGTCCGTTCGGCACTAGGATCATCGGTGATCTGAATCACGACGAGTACGACTCCATCAACCCCGTTCACTTGAACGCTTCCGCTTAGTGATCTACAAGGGTATGTAGATGCACTCTCCTTTCTACTCGTTGCTGGTCTCTCCATAGATAGATCTTGGTGAT
>NW_021251447.1:0-1231 GCF_002162155.2 Triticum dicoccoides
GTTTGGAATAGTGTCAACTTTAGGAAGTAATGATCCTACTATTTTGGAGGGTGTGAAATCTTATTGTGATAATTATGAAAGTGGATTTGGAGAGGTCGTGACTTTATTTAGTGATGAATCCACTATTTCGGAAGAGGTTCCAATTGATTATGAGAACAAAGTTGCTATCTATGATGAATATTGTGATGACATATATGCTATAAAGATTAATGATAACCCTGAAATTTGTCATCATCATTTTAATTTTCAATTGTATTATGCTTCACATGATAGTTATTCTGTTGAGTTTGCTCCCACTACTATTCATGAGAACAAATTTGCTTATGTGGAGAGTAGTAAAATTTCTATGCTTGTGCATCATGAAAATAATGTTTTATGTGATGGTTATATTGTTGTATTCATTCATGATACTACTAAAAATTATTATGAGAGAGGAACATGTGTTCTTACATATTGCAATAATATCAAGTTTCCTCTCTATGTGTTGAAATTTTAG
Source organism: Triticum dicoccoides (assembly GCF_002162155.2). NCBI lineage: Eukaryota > Viridiplantae > Streptophyta > Magnoliopsida > Poales > Poaceae > Triticum > Triticum dicoccoides. The sequence goes on from NW_021251447.1 coordinate 497, forward strand.
AAGTTGCACTTGTTTTGCCTTCCTATGCAAGTTGATTTTTGTTCCCATAAATTGTTTTCTCACAAAATCCCTATGCATAGGAAGTGGGTTAGACTTAAATGTGCTAGTCATATTCTTCATGATGCTCTCTTTATGTTTCAATTCTTATCTTTTATGTGAGCATCATTGAAATCGCCATGCCTAGCTAAAAAGGCATTAAAGAAAAGCGCTTGTTGGGAGACAACCCAATATTTACCTTTACTGTTTTTGTGTGTTCACATAATTATGCTACTGTAGTAATCATGTTTTATAGCTTTTGTTTTCAATAAAGTGTCAAGTAAGACCTTTAGGATAGCTTACGGTGATAGTTGTGTTGATCCTGCTGAAAATCAGAAACTTTTGAACCCAGTAAATTAGTTTTGGTAATTCACAGGAACGTGGTTTTGATCTGATTCTTTTTGCTCTGGGTTGGTACACAAATTGCTCAGGTTTTCCTAATTTGGTAGAATTTTGGAGTTACAAAAGTATTCTAATGATACAGATTACTACAGACTGTTCTGTTTTTGATAGATTCTGTTTTTTATGTGTTGCTTGCTTATTTTGACGAATCTATGAGTAGTATCGGAGGGTATGAACCATAGAGAAGTTGTAATACAGTAGATTTAACAACAATATAAATAAATAATGAGTTCATTACAGTACCTAAGTGGTGATTTATTTTCTTATACTAACAGAGCTTACGAGTTTTTTGTTGAG
>NW_021251448.1:0-627 GCF_002162155.2 Triticum dicoccoides
TGTCACATCCCTGGTCCTGTTATGCACTAGGCTAGACCTCATGTGAGTATCATGTTTTAATTCAAATGAAATTTGAATTGAGGAATTTTTAAAGCCTCAGAAACCTTCTAAAAATGATCAACATTAAAATCTCCTCAAAGAAGTCCAAGAAAATGTTCCTCTTAGTCTCTGAAAATATTGCAAAGAGGTAAAACTCAAAACAATATTTTTGGTATCTCAGAGTTAATTATTTTGGGCCTTTGAATTAAATAAATAGCTATTTGCATTGGATATATATTTGATATATAAATAATATATGTCTAATAATTACTGGAACATTTTATGTGGTTTGGTATATTTTAGTCCTAGCCACATAACTATTTCCAGGATTTTATAAAATGGTTTAGTGTCTAAAACTAAATCAAAACAAACTACAGAAAATAGAAAACAGAATTAAATAGAAATGAAAGAGAGAGAGAGAGAGAGAAGGACTTATCTGGCGCTCACCCGGTAGCCAGCCGGCCCAGCTCCTGTGCGGCCCAGCCCATCTCCACTTCCCCCCCCCCCCTGTCGCCTTCCTCCTCGCGCCAGTAGGCACAGGCGCGTGGCCGACGCACGCCGGCGCACGCCCCGGCCACCTCCTGCTTG
>NW_021251449.1:0-431 GCF_002162155.2 Triticum dicoccoides
GTCATCGCTACCGCGACGACGTCCGCCTCGACTCGCGTTACGCTAAGACAGGTTGGCAATGGTGTCACGTGCTTGTCTCAGCGTCCGTCGTCGCTACCGCAATGACGTCCGCCTCGACTCGCGTTACGCTAAGACAGGGCGGCACTGGTGTCACGTGCTCGTCTCGGCGTCCGTCGTCGCTATCGCGGTAGAGGCGGACGTCGTCCGCCTCTACTCGCTTACGCTAAAAAAGGGAGGCAGTGCTGTCACGTGCTCGTCTCAGCGTCCGTCGTCGCTACCGCAATGACGTCCGCCTCGACTCGCGTTACGCTAAGACAGGGCGGCACTGGTGTCACGTGCTCGTCTCGGCGTCCGTCGTCGCTATCGCGACGACGTCCGCCTCGACTCGCATTACGCTAAGACAGGGAGGCAGTGGTGTCACGTGCTCGTCT
>NW_021251450.1:0-688 GCF_002162155.2 Triticum dicoccoides
GATCTTGAGAATCAAGCTCCCGATCTGAACTCAGGTGAGCAAAAAACATATTGAAAAGGAGACCCGGCAATCTCGGTTATTTATCATGCTTATAGAGGTTGTGTTTCAGATGTTCAAGAACAGTCTAAGAACAATATCATGTTGCTTTTGTTCTGTTCCAGATGATTTTGTTGTGTCTCCTAATGATGGAATAACACACCTGTCCACTATGTCAGCTGCTCAAGTTTTATCCCAAACCCTTCCAACCTCCGAGCACATGACTACAGTACCTTTCGAGAATGCCACCAAACAAACTAAAAAAGGTAACTTAACTGATGAAAAAAGGGAGCAGATAAACGCCAAGAGGCGAGCTACTTATCGGCGGAAGAAAGAGGAGGAAGCAAAGAAACTTGATCATGAGAATCAAGCTTACGGGTCAACATCTGGTATAATTGTTTGATTTTTAATTAAAACAAAGTGCATTCCTGCTTTGACTACTCTCACACCTTGCTGCATCTATTATTAAATCGTCGATTTACTTGTATTAACCAATTTCAGATCAGTCCATCAGTGAACAAGCTGCAGTTGATGTTGTTCCTCAACCCACTAATGGTGATATCACATGTGTAACGCGGCCTTCCGAACTGAAATCAGGTTAGTATAAAACTTACTGAGTACTCTCTACTCTTTGGATAGCACTAAACTGACC
>NW_021251451.1:0-540 GCF_002162155.2 Triticum dicoccoides
TTTGTGCTAGGCTATAGAGCTATTGCAACTCCAGTGTAAATTATTTCAACTACCTTATATTGCTAGTTCAACTCTAGTGTAAAATTATTTGTACTAGGCTATAGAGCTAGTTCAACTCTAGTGTAAAATTATTTGTACTAGCTTATAGAGCTAGTTCAACTCTGGTGTAAAATTATTTGAACTAGCTTATAGAGCTAGTTCAATTGTAGTGTAAAATTATTTGAACTAGCTTATAGATCTAGCTCAACTCTAGTGTAAAATTATTTGTACTAGGCTATAGAGCTATTGCAACTCTAGTGTAAAATTATTTCAACTATCTTATATTGCTAGTTCAACTCTAGTGTAAAATTATTTGTACTAGGCTACAGAGCTAGCTCAACTCTAGTGTAAAATTATTTGTACTAGGCTATAGAGCTAGTTCATCTCTAGTGCAAAATTATTCTAACTATCTTATATTGCTAGTTCAACTCTAGTGCAAATTATTTGTACTAGGCTAAAGAGCTAGTTCAACTCTAGTGTAAAATTATTTAAACTAGCTTA
>NW_021251452.1:0-386 GCF_002162155.2 Triticum dicoccoides
CTTGTGAACAAAGCCATTAATGCAGAGACAACTCAGCTCACATACGAGGAGTCTCGTAAGCACACCCGTGATTTGGGATCTTCCTCCGGTTCTAGCTCTCAGAAGCGCCGGATTTGGGTTCCGAACTCCGCTCTTCCACCCAAATATGTACCAAGGCCATCTTATGTGGCACCTCATCCCGTTCAGCAGTATGCTCCACCCAGGCCTATTGGTGGACCGCCTTCCAATGCGGGTCCACATCCTACCTCCAAGATTTGTTACAAGTGCGGAGAGCCAGGCCACATTGCCCGTATTTGCACTCAGACCAAAGTTGCTCCACCCCAGCCCGAGAAGTCTATTGGCCATGGTAAGCCATCACGAAAGATGATCAGTGCCAAGTCAGCTCC
>NW_021251453.1:0-574 GCF_002162155.2 Triticum dicoccoides
TAGGTAAATGAACGAAAAACAACAAATGATGTCAGAACATGTTGGAAATTGATGACGTCACTTTGAATGCTGCATACTGAACACAAAAGAAGTCCGGAGTTCAAATAAGTTTAAAAAACATTGAAGTGCTCGTGTAACAGATGAGTTCTCGTCAGAAACCCTGATACTCCAAAAGAGTATGTCCAGTTTGTACACGAAGTGCGTCCAGTTTTTGCCGTGACCCTCTCTACTCTTTTGCACATGCTATGCGGGTCAAATGATGATACCATGCCAAGTTTCAACATTTCCAGAATTCATTTTGTAGTGATTTTCAATTTCACGGTCATTTAGCTCTCTAAACAATTAGGTAAATGACCGAAAAACATCAAATGATGTCAGAACATGTTGGAAATTGATGACGTCACTTTGAATGCTGCATACTGAACTGAAAAGAAGTCCGGAGTTCAAATAAGTTTAAAAAACATTGAAGTGCTCGTGTAACAGATGAGTTCTCGTCCGAAACCCTGATACTCCGAAAGAGTATGTCCAGTTTGTACACGAAGTGCGTCCAGTTTATGCCGTGACCCTCTCTACT
>NW_021251454.1:0-1050 GCF_002162155.2 Triticum dicoccoides
TCTTGGGGCTGGTGCCCTTGGCCCATGTAGGCCAAGGCGCACCCCCTACAGCCCATGTGGCCCCCCGGGGCAGGTGGCCCCACCCGGTGGGCCCCCGGGACCCTTCCGGTGGTCCCGGTACAATACCGATGACCCCGAAACTTGTCCCGATGGCCGAAACAGGACTTCCTATATATAAATCTTTACCTCCGGACCATTCCGGAACTCCTCGTGACGTCCGGGATCTCATCCGGGACTCCGAACAACATTCGGTAACCACATACAAGCTTCCTTTATAACCCTAGCGTCATCGAACCTTAAGTGTGTAGACCCTACGGGTTCGGGAGACATGCAGACATGACCGAGACGTTCTCCGGTCAATAACCAACAGCGGGATCTGGATACCCATGTTGGCTCCCACATGTTCCACGTTGATCTCATCGGATGAACCACGATGTCAAGGACTCAATCGATCCCGTATACAATTCCCTTTGTCTAGCGGTATTTTACTTGCCCGAGATTCGATCGTCGGTATCCCGATACCTTGTTCAATCTCGTTACCGGCAAGTCACTTTACTCGTTCCGTAACACATCATCCCTTGATCAACTCCTTGGTCACATTGCGCATATGATGATGTCCTACCGAGTGGGCCCAGAGATACCTCTCCGTTTACACGGAGTGACAAATCCCAGTCTCGATCCGCATAAAACAATAGATACTTTCGGAGATACCTGTAGTGCACCTTTATAGTCACCCAGTTACGTTGTGACGTTTGATACACCCAAAGAACTCCTACGGTATCCAGGAGTTACACGATCTCATGGTCAAAGGAAGAGATACTTGACATTGGCAAAGCTCTAGCAAACGAACTACACGATCTTTGTGCTATGCTTAGGATTGGGTCTTGTCCATCACATCATTCTCCTAATGATGTGATCCCGTTATCAACGACATCCAATGTCCATAGCCAGGAAACCATGACTATCTGTTGATCACAACGAGCTAGTCAACTAGAGGCTCACTAGGGACATATTGTGGTCTATGTATTCACACGTGTATTACGATTTCCG
>NW_021251455.1:0-452 GCF_002162155.2 Triticum dicoccoides
GATCTGGTTCTAGGAGTTCATTCCGCATCTGCCACGTCTAATTTGAAGAAGGGGGTTAATTAATACATATATATGAATGAAACTCAACAGAAATGATGGTGTAATAAAATGAAATTGTGAATATTATTGCTTACGCACTTCATATTGTCTTTTAGAGTAGCCCCGCTTGTTTTTCAAAGTCGCGGTGTGGATGAACTCGCACACGTAGTATCCACAGAAATCATTCCCTTCCTCCTGGAACAAGCACTTTACGAGAAATAGAGGTCAATCAAACTGATAATGAAGCATTATAAATGGCATTGATGAAAGTATAGCTATAGAATCAACAGGAGATGCGCGCAACTAGCTAGCCAGTAGTACTTACTTTCGGGTATGTATATCGCAGCTCCTTCGGCAGTCCCGGAGCTTCTGCGTTGAACTGTTTCGAAACCCTGCAAGACAAAAATAATAAT
>NW_021251456.1:0-390 GCF_002162155.2 Triticum dicoccoides
CAAGTTCTTTTGCCAGGGTATGTAATCCCTCTAATATTCCAAAAAATGGCATTCATTGAAAGAGTTTTTTCCATGGTGCTTGCCCTGTCCATAGTTGGAAATCTTCTCCCACAAAACACTTTGGTTCAGATGTGTGTGTGGGATCACACATCCAATCCCTTTAGGAGTAAAGGGGGAGACATTGGAAGCTATTAGTTCTTCCTGACTAGGCAGCCCTTCAAGCTTGCTAGCAGTTTTTTTTACCTAATATAGGGTATTCAACTAAACTATCAATGTTTGGTGGCCCTTCAGGCCTCACATCATTTCTATTAGCTACAACAGGTGTCAAAGTTCTACTTCTATCTTGCTTGGTATTTTCAATTTTTTGTCCTTCAGACATTTGAAAAGCAC
>NW_021251457.1:0-3033 GCF_002162155.2 Triticum dicoccoides
CGACCGCGGTAGTACCGTGAGCTCAAGTCACCGCAAGTTTCAACACAAAAAGAAGAAGCCTTTGCACGGAAACTTTTCACACACAAGAAACACAAGAACACGCACAAACCAGAGGCAAGAAGACAACAAGAAACCACCGAGCGACAAAGCCTCTTGAGGAGAGAGGGCGGTGGCCGAAGCTACCTATGTTTGAGTTGGATGGTATGGCACCGCGAAGAATTATCCTTGGGCCCATGACCAAAACTCGTCTTTGAAGCACAAGCACCATTAAAAATGGCTAATGTGAAAGAGGTGATCGATTTATGCATAATGGGGGGAGGGAGAGTTCATTGAGAGAACAACACTCCCCCTATGTCCATGCCTGCACCTAAACTAGACAACACGTTGAGTGTGGTGGGGGGTGTACGGGTTCAAGTCACATTGCTCAAATCAATGATATTTAGCTCATGCCTTAACTCGCGAAATCTTGCTTCATCTAAGGGCTTCGTGAAAATATCTGCAAGGTTATCATGAGTGTTAACATACTTGAGCTCGATCTTCCCTCGCCTAATGTGATCCCGGATGAAGTGATACCGAATCTCAATGTGCTTCGTCTTGAAGTGTTGTACCGGGTTGAGAGAAATCTTGATGGCACTTTCATTATCACACCAAAGAGGCACTTTGTCACAAACGACACCGTACTCCTTTAAAGTTTGCCTCATCCATAGGAGTTGAGCACAACAACTACCGGCCGCCACATACTCCACTTCGATGGACGAGAGGGACACACAACTTTGCTTCTTGGAAGACCAACTTACCAAAGAGCAACCAAGAAATTGGCACCCTCCGGAAGTGGACTTCCTATCCACTTTGTCCCCCACCCAATCGGAATCCGTGAAACCTTCAAGCTTGAAATTTGCTCCTCTTGGGTACCATAAGCCAAAGTTTGGGGTATGAGCCAAATATCGAAAGATTCTCTTGACCGCCACATAGTGACTTTCCTTTGGTGTGGCTTGAAACCGTGCACACATCCCCACACTCGACATGATATCCGGTCTAGATGCACAAAGGTAAAGCAAGGAGCCAATCATGGAGCGATATACCTTTTGATCCACCGCTTTACCATTGGGATCGATGTCAAGTTGGCACTTGGTAGGCATTGCTGTAGAAGCCGGCTTGACATCATTTAGCTTGAATCTTTTAAGCATGTCTTGAGTGTATTTGGCTTGGTTGATGAAGGTTCCTTCTCTTCGTTGTTTGATGTCAAAACCAAGGAAGAACTTCAACTCTCCCATCGAAGACATCTTGAACTTGGAGGTCATGAGAGCGGCAAATTCCTCATTGAAAGCTTTGTTAGGAGAACCAAAGATAATATCATCAATATATAGTTGGCATACAAACAACTCCCCTTTGACCTTCTTAGTAAAAAGAGTGGGATCGATTTGTCCTACTTCAAATCCACGATCTTGTAGCAACTTGGTAAGGTGGTCATACCACGCACGTGGGGCTTGTTTAAGGCCATAGAGTGCCTTATCGAGTTGATACACGTGATCCGGGAAGTAGGGGTCCTTGAACCCGGGGGGTTGCTTGACATAAACCAACTCATTAATGGGACCATTAAGAAAAGCACTTTTCACATCCATTTGTTGCAACTTAAAGTTGTGATGGGAAGCATAAGCAATCAACAAACGAATGGATTCAAGACGAGCAACGGGAGCAAAGGTTTCACCGTAGTCGATGCCCTCAACTTGGGAGTAGCCTTGTGCTACCAATCTTGCCTTGTTGCGAATGATGTTCCCATGAGCATCTTGCTTGTTCTTGAAGATCCACTTTGTTCCAATGACGTTGTGGTTCCCCGAAGGTCTTGGCACCAATCTCCACACCTTGTTGTATTCGAAGTTGTTTAGTTCTTCATGCATGGCATTGAGCCAATCCGAGTCTTCGAGCGCCTCATAGACCTTTTGGGGTTCAACACAAGAGACAAACGCATGATGTTCACAATAGTTAGCTAATTGTCTATGAGTGCTTACCCCTTTCTTAGACTTCCAACCACGTTTTCCATGAGATGTCCTTGGGTGGTGAGTTTGGAAGCAATCTTCGCGGCACGACGCTCTAATTCTTCCTCGGGTGTGGAAGGAGGAAGGTTAACTTGATCATCTTGAGTGCCGTCTCGAGCTTGCTCATGATCTTGAACTTGCTCGAGGGGGAGAACTTGACCTTGGGCATCATTTGGAGGTTCACCTCCATCTTGAGGTTGATCTTGCCCTTGGTCTTGTTCATGAAGGTGAGGGCCTTCACTTTGTTCTTCGGAAGCGTGTGGGTCTTGGGGAGGTGATGGCTTGAGTGGAGCATTGTCCTTCTCCTTCGGCCACAAGGGGTTCCTCAATGGGTAGGATATGACCAATACCCATTCGTCTTATGGCTTGGGAAGGAATTTCATCACCTACATCACAAGTACCACTTTGCTCCACTTGGGAGCCGTTATTTTCATCAAACTCTACGTTACACGTCTCCTCAATGAGTCCGTTGGACTTGTTGAGAACACGGTAAGCATGAGAGTTTGTAGCATAACCAACAAATATGCCCTCATGAGCTCTAGCTTCAAATTTAGACAAACGAACACCTTTCTTGAGAATGAAACACTTACACCCGAACACCCGGAAGTACTTGAGATTGGGCTTGTTCCCGGTGAGCATCTCATACGGAGTCTTGTTCAAGCCTTTGCGGAGATAGAGCCGATTGGATGCATGACAAGCTGTGTTGATGGCTTCGGCCCAGAAGTTGTATGGAGACTTGAACTCCGCCATCATGGTCCTTGCCGCATCCATCAACGTCCGGTTCTTTCTCTCTGCAACACCATTTTGTTGAGGGGTATATGGTGCAGAATATTGATGCTTGATCCCTTCATCACTAAGAAACTCATCCAAGGTGTAGTTCTTGAACTCGGTGCCGTTGTCACTTCTTATTGTCAAGATCTTTGCATCGTGTTGATGTTGAGCTTCATTTGCAAAGTCGATGACGGTTTGTTGGGTCTCACTCTTCCTCTTGAAGAAG
>NW_021251458.1:0-1204 GCF_002162155.2 Triticum dicoccoides
AGTGATTTCCACGATTAAGGAACCCGAGGGTGCGTTTAAGTGTCAATCATCAACACTCACAGTTTTTGTCGATTCTGACCCGTTTCGTGGTCTATTACTCACCGTTTTGGGGTCCCAAAGCGATTTCCATGGTTGTTGAACCCCAAGGTGCTCTTACATGTCGGTCATCAACAATCACGGTTTTGGCTGATTCTGGCCCGTTTCGTGGACTATTACTCCCTATTTTGTGGTCCCGGAGTGATTTCCACGATTAACGAACTTAACCCCGGGGTGCGTTTATGTGCCGGTCAGCAACACTCACAGTTTTTGTCGATTCTGCCCCGTTTCATGGCCTATTACTCACTGTTTTGAGGTCTCGGAGTGATTTACACGATTAAGGAACCCAGGGTGCGTTTAAGTGTCGGTCATCAACACTCACTATTTTGGCCGATTCTGGTCCGTTTCATGTACTATTACTCACTGTTTTGGGGTCCCAGAGCGATTTCCACGATTGACGATCCCCGGGGTGCGTTTACGTGTCCGTCGTCAACACTCAAAGTTTTGGCCAATTCTGACCCGTTTCGTGGACTATTACTCGCCGTTTTCTTGTACCAAAGCGATTTCCATAGTTGTTGAACCCCGAGGTGCGCTTACATGTCGGTCATCCACACTCGCAGTTTTGGCCAATTCTGGCTTATTTCATGGACTATTACTCACTGTTTTGGGGTCCCAAAGCGATTTCCACGATTGACGAATCCCGGGGTGCTTACGTGTTGGTCATCAACACTCACAGTTCTGACCGAATCTCGCCCGTTTCATGGACTATTACTCACTTTTTTGTGGTCCCGGAGTGATTCCCACGATTAACAAACTTCACCCAGGGTGCATTTACGTGTCAGTCATCAACAATCACAACTTTTGTCGATTCTGCCCCGTTTCATGGACTATTACTCACTGTTAGGTCTCGGAGTGATTTCCATGATTAACAAACACCGAGGTGCATTTAAGTGTCGGTGATCAACACTCGCGGTTTTTGTCAATTCTGACCCGTTTCGGGGGCTATTATCACTGTTTTGGGGTCCCAAAGCGATTTCCATGGTTGTTGAAGCCCAAGGTGCTCTTACGTGTCGGTCATCAACAATCACGGTTTTGGCCGATTATGGCCCGTTTCATGGACTATTACTCCCTATTTTGGGGTCCCGGAGTGATTTACACGGATGACGAA
>NW_021251459.1:0-1273 GCF_002162155.2 Triticum dicoccoides
AGTTTCTATACACGGATGTGTACTGTGATGCAATTCAATACGAGGGTCTTGTGTTTTCTTCCACCGCTCATGGCACTGTTTTTGCATGGGATCCTTGTAATTTTAGTATGTTTGTCTTCCACTGTAATTATAATTGTTTCATCGACATGCATGCGGGTTAGCAAGTTTCCCTTTACTAATTAACCTTCTTCTTGTGTTTCCAAGGTCCTATGAACATTCCACCACCTATACTTGAAAAAATTTATAACCAAGGGGGATATGGCGATGGTGATGATCACGAGCATGAGGACGAGCAGAACGTATATACTCAGTGGCGCCTGGCAACTAATTCCGATGGATCACCTTTTCTTGTGTGTATACAGCCCACTGATGATGTTACTATTGAGGGAGCACGTGTTGTCTCCCATGGTCGCACTCTCCGGACCTATTCCAACACCCGTTGCATGGTATTCGGGATGGATACTAGTGTGCTAGCGCCAACACCTTCTCCCTGGTACAAAATTGATAGTCTTGGAGAAAACTCGCTCTTCCTTGGACAAAACTATCCGATGATGGTGAAAGGCGATCCAACTGCCGTTGACACAATGTTACTAGTACCATTTATGAGAAGCAACTGTGTCTATACCTCAGACATTAGGGTGGTTCCCTACCATGGTACTGATATAGTAGGCCGCTTCAGCATGGATGATCAGTCATGTGTTGGTCTCGAGATCGACAATAGATGGCCCATCCCAGAGAATCACTTGTGGTTCAAAGCAAGCGTTTCCAACGCCGAGGAATGGTTGAGTTGAAGTTCATTTCATTGCTTGTTATTTGTTGTGTGGTGAAAACTTTAGTATTTATAATGTATCCTCGTTGTCGATGTGGGTTGATGACCTGTTGTATGTAATAAAATGATATGCCTGTGATAAACGTACTAAATTTGTGAATGGCTTTCGAGTTGCTTCTGTGAGTGAGTGGTGCGACGAGGCAAAAAAATATTTTCCGAATACATAATTGTACGTGCATTGCAACAGGTTATCAGATGAGGCCAATCAACAATAGTAGTACACTATTTGTACTAGCTTCACATGCTTCGCGCGTCGTGCGGGTGTTTTTACTGTAGCATATTGTACGTAACCAGCACCTCGAATCCTCGATACTAGTACTATATAAGTAAGTGGTAGGAGTAGTAGGGTGGCATGGGCCAGAACAAGCATTCACGTCCAGGAGTACGGCACACGCCACCAGCACGACTTCCATCTGACACCATATTTCTTGGAGTCTATGCTAG
>NW_021251460.1:0-1336 GCF_002162155.2 Triticum dicoccoides
GAATCAAACTTAGAATAAGAAGGCCAGATCGAGACAACAAGAGTTGGCTCGCATGCCTTGAAGTGAATCGGGTGACTTCTTGATAAAAATAACAGGGGTTAAACATCATTGAAGATGGCAGTTGATAAAACTTAAACATCAGTTGACATGGAATGACCGACGGTAATAGCATATAAGTGCAAACTATTGGCTGGCACTATAAGCTGGTAGCAACAAGCTGATAATTAAAGTCAGAGCAAATTGATGCCAGAGATTCTAGTCTGGAACAGATCACATGCGCGGGTCATGAAGATGGATTGTCTTTTAGCGTATTAATAAAAAATTATAACACACTGAACAAATAAAACAATAAAAAATTATAACACACTGAACAGGGTTAAAAATAGATAAGCATACATACCTTGACAAAGGCCATTGTTGCTGATCGAGGGCCACATTTTTTTTTTCGAAAAGGGGGGCTTCCCCGGCCTCTGCATCAGCATGATGCATACGGCCATCTTATTAAGCATAAAATAGTCCACAAAGTCTCCAAGTCTCAAGGTTGTCAACAAGAAAAGTAAGAAAAGGCTCACACAGAGCCCGAAGGCTAGATACACAAGCTAGCCAAAGCACTTATACATCACAGCCGTTTGGCTCCAAAATAGACAGGTAAACTAATTGCCTATCCTGTTACATGACCGCCATCCAAACCGGCTGAATATATCCCGAGCTACCATCTCCCATCGGATAGCAGCAGTAACCAAAAGCTCCCTGGCCTCCGTCGGAGTGAGTAGCGACCAGGAACGGATAAGAGCCGTTGCTCGGAAGATAACCTGCAAAACATGGATATTTGTTGATCTGTTAAAAACGAAGTCATTTCTGCAATTCCAAAGCGCCCACAAAAAGGCGCAAACCCCCAAGCGAATATGTTTTGCTAACCCGGGCTCTACCCTAGTTAGCCATGTCCCAAACAACATGTTAACCGACCTTGGTGGGGTAATATTGAAAGCGACTTGAATAGTCGTCCAAAGAATTCTAGCTAGTGGGCAGTCAAAGAAAAGATGTTTAATGGTTTCACCCTGATCACAGAAACTACACCTAGTAGGTCCTGTCCAATTACGCTTAATAAGATTATCCTTTGTTAAGATCACCTGTTTATGTAGAAACCACATAAACACCTTGATCTTTAAAGGAACTCTGACGTCCCACACATGCTTTGAAGTAGGAATCGAGCTGGAATTAATAACATCAACATACATTGATTTAACCGTGAATCCCCCCGACCTAGTGAGATTCCAGCGTAATTTATCAGGTTGTTGAGATAGTTGTACCTGCATCAGTCTCCTAACTAGATGCA
>NW_021251461.1:0-2163 GCF_002162155.2 Triticum dicoccoides
CAATGCATCCTACGTTGGTCATCCTCGTCACCCCACCAATACTGCGACCTTGCATCAGTGATCCCCTTACAAATTTTCTTCGGGAATTTAAGCACACTCATCGCGTACGTAGGGATGGCTTGGGCCAACGCTTTCAATAAAGCCTCCTTACCTCCAAAGGAGAGGGTTCTCTCTTTCCATCCATTTACCAATTTCTGGATCCTCTCTTTTAAGTGTTTGAAACAATTAACCCGGTCAACACCAATCATAGAGTGGAGCCCCAAATATTTATCCGACAATGATTCTGTCATAATATTCAATATTTGACATATCTCAGCTTTAACCTCCACATTAGTATTGGAACTAAAAAAGATAGAGCATTTGGCCTCGCTTACCAATTGTCCGGAAGCCGAACAATACTCATCCAATATCATTCTCAAAGTCTGGCATTTAACTCATCTACTTTCATCAATATAAGTGAATCATCAGCAAACAATAAATGAGAAATCCTGGGAGAGTCACGACAGACCTGAACACCCTTCAAATTACCAGCCGCCTCCTCATGGGTAATGAGCGCAGATAGGCCTTCGGCACAAAGCAAAAATAGATAGGGAGACAGGGGATCCCCCTTCCTAAGACCTCTTGTCGGGGAGAACGGTAAAGTTTCATTAGAATTAAACCGTACTTTGTATTCAACGAAAGTGACGCACGCCATGACCAGCCGAATCCATCTATGATCAAAACCAAGCTTCCCCAAGATTGCTTTCAAAAAGACCCATTCAACTCTGTCGTACGCCTTGTGCATATCCAGTTTTACCGCACATGTGCCCACTTTTCCTGTCTTTCTTTTTTTCATTGTGTGTAAACACTCATAAGCAATGATAACATTATCAGTGATAATCCGACCGGGGACAAAGGCACTCTGCGTCTCACTAATTATATCAGGCAATAACATTTTCAGTCTTGCTGCCAACATTTTAGATATTACCTTATAGACAATGTTGCAAAGACTTATTGGACGAAACTGAGTTACCTTCTCTGGATTGTCAACTTTGGGTATAAGAACAATAGTGGTCTGATTCCATCCCTCCAGTATTACACCACTGTTTACTGCCTAAAGCACTTCCCTAATCAAGTCCTCACCTAGGATAGGCCAGCATTTTTTATAGAAAATGGCATGTAGCCCATCCGGCCCGGGGCCTTTAAGTCACCAATGCTAAAAAGAGCATGCTTCACTTCCTCCGCTGTGTAAGGTGCTAAAAGAGTTTCATTCATGTAATCCGTTACACAATGTTTCACTTTATTCAAGACTCTGTCATCAGGTAAACCAACTTCTGAAGAAAAAAGATGCTGGAAGTAATCTGAGATTAAACTTCTCATAGACTCATTATCTTCTAGCCATGTACGGTTATCATTCATAAGCCGTCGGATGTGATTTCTTTTTTTCCGTGCAGTGGCGAAATTATTGAAAAAGTTGATATTGCGATCTCCAAATTTCAGCCAGTTTGCACGGCTTCGTTGAACCCAATAAATTTCCTCCTTTTCTACGTTTTCCTCGATCTCAATTAACAAGATTCTTTGCCGGTCCGCCGACTCATCAGTGAGAGGGCCCAACCGCAAATTTTCCAGCTCCGCCTTCAAATCTTTAAGACGTTTGTGAGGCGCCTTAAGGATCTCTCTGTCCCATATATGCATTTGAGCATGCACTGCCGCGGTACGGTCCGCCAATGATGCGTGTGGGTCGGTTCTATTCCATGCATCTGAAACTAGCTGCGTCACATCCTCCTCTTTAAGCCAGCGGGCCTCGAACTGTTTAATTTTGGCACGGACTTGATCACCGGCAACGTCACCATCAGTATCAATTAGTACAGGTCTATGATCTGACTTAGTATGTGAGGTATTAGTGACCTTGGCGCTAGGAAATAAGCCATGGAATTGGCCGTTGCAAACACTTCTATCCAAACGTTCATGCAGTCTACGTCTTCTCCAAGTGAACTGATCACCGGTGAACCCCATGTCCTCCAACTCACAGTCTACCAGTGCATCTCAAAATTTTTGCATCATATTCATTGGTCTCGGAGGGCCGCCTTCCTTCTCGTGTGAGTACAAGATCTCATTAAAATCACCTCCTACCATCCACAAAAGACGATCTTGTTGGTACAGACTACGAATGTATCCCCACGA
>NW_021251462.1:0-568 GCF_002162155.2 Triticum dicoccoides
GGGGGTCGGGGGCGGGGTGCGGGGGCGGCGGGGGTCGGGGCGGCGGTGGCGGGGGTCGATCTGGCGAGGGAGAGGGACGAAGGGATCTGGCGAGGGAGAGGGTGGAATTAGCTAGGGGGGAGATTACTAATGGCGCACCCCGCAGCGGTGCGCCATTAGTATGTTTTTTTATTACAGTTCGAGCCCTCAGGTTATATTCCACCTAACCCAGTCTAGATCAGAACCCGCCCACTAGCCCGACTGGTCAGCACGCAGCACACACACTAGGAGGTCCTGGGTTCGATTCCCAGGCTCCCCAATTTTTATTTTTATGCATTTAAAATGTTGTTTGATATTTATTTGTGTTTAAATATCTTCAAACTTGTTTAAATCATAACAGTAATATTTTTTTATAAAAACAGTAATAATTTTTTTTAATATGTTCAAATTTGTTATTTGAAAATATTTATGAATATGAAAAAGGTGTAGTGGAGGGTGCGGTGGGTCATCGGCGACGGTGGAGTGGGGGAGGGTGTGGGCCGGGGGTCGGCGGCGGCGGCCGGTGGAGCGGCGGAGGGTGCGGTTGGTC
>NW_021251462.1:578-1117 GCF_002162155.2 Triticum dicoccoides
GGGGGAGGGTGCGGGCCGGGCATCACATAACAACTTAGCATTCAAGAGTACCATGATAACACAGACCAAGACATGCCCTAACCAAAACATGCTACGGGAGAGGGCAAGGAGGGAGGAGCAGAGAGGGAGAGGTGGGAAATGGAGGCGGGGTGAGTTGGATGGGGTACCTGCGGGCGTAGAAGACGGGGGCGTCGTCGGGGACGAAGACGTCGATGCTGTGGATGTTGCCGCCGCGGGAGGCGATGCAGTCGGAGATCCGGGACGGTGAACTGCGCGCGGAGGCCAGGGGAGTCGAGTCAGTCAGGGGGAGGGGGCCTGGAGGGAGGAGAGGAGGAAGAGAGGAGAAGAAGATTACCTGACCACGATGAGGTGCTGGCCGGAGCGGAGATGACGGAGGGCGGAGACGGCGAGCTTGGGGGAGGCGGGGAGGTCGCGGGCCTCCTGTCCTGGTGGATGTGGGGCCTTCTCTCCCTGGTGGACGTGGAGGCGGCGCCGAGGCTCCAAGTCTCCGGCGGCTCTGAGGGTTAGGGAGGGAGGCG
>NW_021251463.1:0-465 GCF_002162155.2 Triticum dicoccoides
CAGATTGGGCCGCACAGATTGAGCGTTTGTGGCGGCAAACATGCGGGTGCAGCAGAGGAACCGATGGAACTCAAGGAGGGGGTCGAATAGCTCGGGGAGGAGGCTTTGGGGCATCCAAGTCAATCATTTGTGGCGGCTCCCATGAGGGGTGCGGCAGAGGGATCAATGGATCAGGACGGGGAGGAGGCGCTGGTGCGAGGGTTCATGGAGGAGCTCAGGTCGTGCGTGGTAGTATGCAAGTAGGATTAGATTAATGACATCTAATTGTTATATGATAAATAGATAGATCTGCACTCTAGAAAATACATATTTACCACACTGATTTTGAAAGCTTGCTAGGTTCTCTACATGCTTAACGATTCTTTGGCAATTTGTAGAGCTCGGCACATTCCAGTGGCAAACGGGCATTGCAATACGAAGGCGAGGTCATGATATGAGTTGTGCATTGACAATTAGTGAATTATC
>NW_021251464.1:0-421 GCF_002162155.2 Triticum dicoccoides
CGCACGTAGCATGTACACGTACGTACAGCGACCAGGGTGCAAGAAAGAAAATACGGCCACGTATATGTACATACGGGCGGGGTCTCGAACGCCTAGTCGCGCATACCGCAAAACGGAGGAAACGGACCTCCTACGGTCGAAACCGGGGTCCTGTTGATCGGGAGGGGTGTGGCGTACCGCAAAACGCAGGAAACGGATCTCCTACGGTCGAAACGGGGGTCCTGTTGATCGGGAGGGGTGTGGCGTTCCGCAAAACGGACGAAACGGACCTCCTACGGTCGAAACAGGGGTCCTGTTCATCGGGAGGGCTTGGACGGAACATGCGATGGAAACGAGGCCTGGCGTACCGCACAACGGAGGAAATGGCCTTGTGTTCGACCGGACATGTTTGAAACGGGGTCCTGTTGATTGGGAGGGGCCT
>NW_021251465.1:0-1690 GCF_002162155.2 Triticum dicoccoides
AAAAAAAAACAAATTGAACAGAAAATGTTACCCCCAAATGTCACCCCCAATTTTTTTCACCGACAAAACACTGTTGATCCAATTCGCATGAAAATTGTTAGACATGGTTCTGACACTAACACGACCATCCACAAAAAATTCAAAATTTTTAAAACATTTACTATTTTTTTGCGTTACCCTTCAGCCGGCAGCATGTGCCCCTGGGAGCCAAAGCGCCCCTCCTGGAAGTAATCGTATTTTGTATTCAAGTAGACAAATGAATAGACAATAGTGTTGTTTAATCATACTTCTACATTGAGCCAGAATGCCTGATATTATGATTTCCAAGTCCTGTATGGTTGGCCGCTGGATGGTGGGGTCATCTACCTTTCTTCCTCTCTCCCTTGCAAATAAAACTAAGCTCAAAGATAGTGTATAGAACTTCATAAAAGGGAAGAAAGGGATCATACTTACAGAAAACTGGCAGCAGAGTACGCCATAGCTGCTTGAGGATGTCAAAGTTAAATATATCATCGAGGGAGTTGAATTTGCTAGCAACATGCAGCAGCATGGGCGTGCCATCGACAAGAAGGTAGTAGCAGGAAGCATGGTATACTTGAGGACTTTTGTGCATGAACACATAATAATTATACATGTTGTATTGCCCTTAGATTGAAATACTTTTTTTTTCTCAATGCACACTGGTAGCATCCATTAAAGCCCAAAAGAAGTAACACCAAAGCATGGAAATCTATGTACTTAGAAAGCATAAGTTTTTCCCCTTCCTTTCTATATTGAATGTCATTGGTAACTGGTCTGAAATAAACATATACATGAACTGTGGAAAAGAATGGAAAATCCAATCAGCTTGTTGCCATGTTGTTTACTTCCTCAAGTTACTTTCCATGCGTACTTGGAATATCAATTAGCTTTCTCCACCAACTAAGCATGTGGCGTTGAGAGAAACCACTTCTCGTTTCTTCTGTTTGTACATGAACCATAAAGAAAAGAAGCTCGTGAAGGGAAGTCTGACTCATCCTTTTCTAGATTATGGGAGTATGGAATTTGTAATACCTTGTTTCCATGTCAATCTGCGTCTCATGTTTCTAGTAAGCGGTAGCCAACATGTAATCCCTAGTCCATAGCGCTTCTTTCTTTGTCCATGGATGGCGTCCACATGGTTTCTAAAGTAGCATTATCAACAGGTAACAATAGTCCACAACATATGTAAGATTTTGTGATGCAACTGTACCCAACAAAAATCTACATGTGTACAAAATAGAGACTAAAGGTTCTTCAAAATCGTTCGAGGATCTGGCTAACAATGTGAAAAAATTGGAGTTTTCACAGTGAAAACAAATAATAGTTGTAACTTCAGTACTGAAAGCAAAATAGACTGGGAAGTACAAGTGTACAACCCATGCCTCTTTCCGTTTTTTAGACTGAGCTAAAGTAAGTCATCAAGACAAATAATTTTAAAGATACGTTCATCACTACAGCATTCAGGTTTATAATAGCTCAGCAACCTGTGTTAGGTATTACGACATCATGGACCAATAAGATTAACAATTTCTAAGAGCTTTCTTATAGTTTTGTACCCTGTTTGTGGAGAAGTACCATGTCAATGTCCAATAAGTGTGTCACCGTTCCGATTTATGTCGGTGTTTGATCAACTCAATATAGTAATTCTGACATCGTTCCGATTTATGTC
>NW_021251466.1:0-390 GCF_002162155.2 Triticum dicoccoides
TTTTTGACAGCCTGGATCTGAGGGAGATCACGATGTCTGGTCGTGAGTCTACCTGGGCCAATAACCGATCGGTGCCAACCTTTGAAAAACTGGACCAGGTGCTAGTTACCACCGACTGGTAATATAAATATCCCCTAGCCTCAGTTTAGTCGCTAGAAAGAATTGAGGCCTTATCGGATCACACTCCTTTGCTAATCGATTTTGGGCAACGAACCCCAAGTTCTAACCGCCACCAGTTTAAATTTGAACTGGGATGGCACATTAGAGAGGGATTTCATGAGCCGGTTAAGACGGTGTGGGCGCGCCAACCTCGCGGTAACACACCCATTCAACGATGGAATAATCGAATCCGCGCCATGCGTCGATTCCTTCGAGGATGGGCAAAGTACA
>NW_021251467.1:0-1292 GCF_002162155.2 Triticum dicoccoides
ATCTCTATCCCAAGTATGCTATATGTATGATATTTCGGTGCTATGATCCAAGATGATCGGATATGACAATCTTAATGTTGTATGATGCTATGGTTCTTGCTTGTAAGCTCTTTGCTTATCTTTCCTCTTTGCTTAAAAGCTTGGGTGGCTCTTTCACTTTTGAGCTCTTTTATTATGCAAACCTCATGAACCAAGATAGCAATTGTGTATGCTATGACAACTTTGTGACACACAAGCGGATCCCAAGATATGCACCACTATGGTATGATATGTATGCTATGGAGTATGATCACTAATGTGCACAAGTCGCGTTGCCTGCAATACTCAACGGCTAGTCTCGATGGATAAGCTACACAAAATGAGGCAATGTGGGTTATCAATGCAATTGCAAGTTATGACAAAGTTGTCATCGAAGTTACCGTCCTTGGCGATGATGAGACCCTTGAGAAGTTGAGTCGTGGTGTTGATGAAGTCGAACCGTACCTAGATAGCCGAAACACAAAAGGATACGGGAACCCACAACCCAAACTCTCAAAGACCAAAACGTGTCAAAATCGACATAGGAGGTAGCGGGGAAGATGTTGGTGTATGTGGCTTTGGGAGTTGTGGTGGAAGGTGGGGTTGAGGAGAGGTCAAACTGACAAAATTCAGTTTCGTCAGGGTTTCACGGACGTCCGGGCTTTTACGATTGTCCGGTCGTCGTCGGACGTCCGACCTTTTTCGATCATCCGGAGCCTGGGCGAAAATCGGGCTCGGGAAGATGAACTGCGAGAATTCCGGGGAAGAAGAAGATGGTGAGGTTGAAATCGAGCAGATTGGCGGATGGAAAAGGGTGGGGAGGGTGGGGGAAGCTAGATCCACACATATCAACACAAATCCATGGACCAAATCCAACAAAATCTCAACTCACCAACAAATCACACAAAAAAATTGGGGCTATTTTTGGTGGGGAATTTTCGGATTTAGGACAAAAACAACAAAATCAAGCTAGAAAACACGGGGTAGGGGCTCCAAAACGTGATCAACGTGGCTCATGATACCAAGATGAAGTAGGGTGGAACTCTACATGGATGATATTTCACGTTTGGAGTGGATCCTACGGGGAATCACGAAGAACACACGGAATCACAAAGGGAAAACACGGGGAAAACGAGAGAGAGATTCACTAAACCAACAAGGAATCAATCACACAAGTGCTAGATCACCGACAACATAGAGTAACATATGATCCACAATCAACAAAGGTAAGGATACAAAGGAACCGTTCTTCTCTATTCGGAGGTCTTGA
Organism: Triticum dicoccoides; assembly: GCF_002162155.2. Taxonomy (NCBI): domain Eukaryota; kingdom Viridiplantae; phylum Streptophyta; class Magnoliopsida; order Poales; family Poaceae; genus Triticum; species Triticum dicoccoides. The sequence goes on from NW_021251467.1 coordinate 1,289, forward strand.
AAGT
>NW_021251468.1:0-1248 GCF_002162155.2 Triticum dicoccoides
CCCCCCCCACAACGCTCATTGTTCATCCCAGAGGCAGCATCGATCGGCTTCAGTTAGCAGCAATAGCAAAGGAATCACTCGATCGGGTTCAGTTAACAGCCATCGATCGACCGCTCGGGTTCAGTAACGCGTAGCCTGCAGTGCAATCACTCGGGTTCAGTTAGATCCCAATGCCTCGCTCGGGTTCAGTTAGAGCCAACTCCTCGCACACACACGCGTACATGTACGAGAGAAACGCGCATCGCTCGGCCCCTGACCGCCCACCGTAACCGGAAACTCCCCAAAATTTTCCTCGCCCTCCCTTCTACCACGGTTTTTTCCGTCATGGACAGCCCAAAGAATGTCATGCAGCTGCGTCTCCGGACCGCCCACGACGAAAAGCCCATTTTCTGTCATGATTTTTTGTCATAGAAGTAGGAGCCCACGACATCTATGATGATACCGAGTTTTGTCACAATTATCGTCATAGAAGTGTCATATGTATGACAGTAAAAAAATTCGTTTGACCCAAAATGTCACGGATGTGTCTTTTTTTTGTAGTGAATGATGATGGCTTGCGTCGAGACCATGCAGGAGGGCGAAGTGCCTCTGGCAACCATGGTCCCGACAAGCACCGAAGCCGTGCAGGAGGACGCAGCACCTCCAGCGACCACTGTGCCGGCAACCGTTAAGTCCATGCAGGAGGCACGGAGATCTTCATGTAATCCCCTCCCGACATCGGTAGCGCTCTCCCCGACAACAACATTCTTGGGAGATACGATTGGGAGGAGATGAAGACCCGGGTGTGGGGGAGCCACGCCCCGGCAACCACGTCCCTTGCGACGCTGGTCAAGCCCATGCAAGTTGGCACGACAAAGGCGTACCCGACATCCTCGGGACCCGACAAGCCCGTGTCAGGAGGCACGGCAATGACGCATCTGGTGGGCCACGTCCCGACCATGATGCTGGCGACCAGTGAGCCCGTGCAAGAGGCATGACACTCTCAGGTCAGCCACACCCCGACAACCAGGTTCTCAGGGTTCTGCAAGCCCGTGTGGGCAACATGGCACTCTTCGACAAGCCTCAACTGAGGGGGCGATGATGTCGGGGGTTGGGTGCGACATATGCCAAAGGATGGCTTATCATGGTGGGAGCGAGTAGAACGTCCCCGGTGCCCGGAAGCGGGATGAGGCGTAGACACGAACGCCGGCGAACTTTACCCAGGTTCGGGGCTCTCCTAGGAGATAACACCCCTAATCCTGCTCTGCG
>NW_021251469.1:0-718 GCF_002162155.2 Triticum dicoccoides
GGCCGAGTGGTGATGAGGTGACCAACTGATGGCGACGCGCGGGGCGGTCGTGTGGTGATGAGGTGACCAACCATGGCGACGCGCGGGGCGGCCAAGTGGTGATGAGGTGACCAACTGATGGCGACGCGCGGGGCGGCCGAGTGGTGATGACGTGACCAACCAAGTGGCGACCTGCGGGCGGTCGAGTGGTGATTAGGTGACCAACCAAGTGGCGACGCGCGGGGCGTCTGAGTGAAGTAGACGCATCCCGCGGAGTGACGATGCACGGGGCGTGCGCGTGAAGTAGACGCGTCCCACGGAGTGACGATGCGCGGGGCGACCGAGTGAAGTAAACGTGTCCCACGGAGTGACGATCTGCGAGACGTCCGGGTGAAGTAGACGTGTCCTGCGGAGTGATGAGACGCGGGGCGTCCGCGTGAAGTAGACGTGTCCCGTGGAGTGACGACGCGCGGGGCGTCTGAGTGAAGTTGACGCATCCCGCGAAGTGGCTACGCACGGGGCTTCCGAGTGGTGATAAGGCGACCAACCAAATGGTGACGCGTGGCGCGGCCGAGAGGTGATGAGGTGACACACCGAGTGGCGACGCGCGGGCGGCTGAGTGGTGATCAGGTGACCAACCGAGTGGCGACGCGCAGGGCGCCCGAGTGGTGATGAGGTGACCGACCGATGGCGACACGCGGGGCGGCCGAGTGGTGATGAGGTGACCAACCGATGGCGA
>NW_021251470.1:0-1200 GCF_002162155.2 Triticum dicoccoides
CAGCTATGGCGAATTTTTAATCTAAACAAAACCCAAAGTCTAAACGATGCCCTAAGGGCTGTATATATGGAGGAAGAGGGGGGAATTTCGTGGCCCTTGGTGGAGGGGTCCGAAATCAACCCTATCTCTTGTTTCCCCACACATACGGACTCTAAAAATAGCCTATACTTATGTATTTCGAAATTACATGGGCCTGGCCCAATAATAAGGTGATGCAGCACCTATAATAGCCTCGGGACGAAATTTATGAAGTGGCATCTTGTATATTTCGTCCAAGGCTTCGTGCACCCGTTATGGTGGCTTCAAAGTCCTGAAATCATCACTTGTAACTCCGTTCTTGTTCCCCTTGCGCATGCCATCATCTCCATGCTTGTTCTTGCTCCAATGTTCATCCTTCTCCAAGCTAGGCCCTTCATTTGTAAGCAAAACAAACATATCCAATTTAGGCAGCATCATATTCTCATGAACATTAAAATCATTACCAAGAAACGAAAGTACCTGGTAATTTAGTTGGCGTGCGCGAGCTCTAGTAATTGGTCCAGTATGTATAGCAGCAGGGGCTGTGGGTGTAATAATTGTATTGATGTCCTCATCATCTAGTAGGTGCAATAGTGGAGTAACCAACTGGCGGTGGTGAGCATGAACTGGAATAGTAGTTGTTGTAGTCACCCAATGCATCCTCCTGTATTTGTCTCTCAAAGTTACAAGCACGGACATACATACCAGTAAAGCAACGAGGAATATACTGAAATCTTGCCTGAATATCATGGTTCAAACCACCAAAAAATCTATTCATTGTATCATCCTCAGATTCTTCTATGTCACAGTGATGCATATAAGATTTGAACTCTTGGTACTAAGCATGAACAGTGTTACTGCCTTGTTTTAATTGCTCCAATTTGCGACGCAATTCACGACGATAGTAAGGAGGAAAAAATTGTTGTCCCATTACAGCTTTCAAAACTTTCGAAGTTGTGGGTTGGTTATCAATGTTTTTCTTACAATGTACACTCCACCAAACAGAAGCAAAACCAGTAAATGCTCTAATGGTAGCTCGTACTCTCTCAAGTTTAGAAAAATCATGGTGACTAAAAACTTGTTCTACTTCAACCTCCCAAGCTAGATAAATAGCAGGATTAAATCTACCCTCAAATGATGGTAAAGAGATAACCTGACCATATGCTTGTGTGTGTTGTCCCA
>NW_021251471.1:0-1156 GCF_002162155.2 Triticum dicoccoides
TACTCAGGCAGAAATGTTGACGACCTCCTTTGCCCTGCCGAGGGCGAGGCGTAGCGAGGTTGGGGACTCGACTTCCTCCTCGCTAATGGGCTCCATACGTGTAGTGTTGCGCAGAGTGGACGGAGCGGTTGCCAGGGGCGGAGCAACACGTACAGGAGTGGGCGCGAAGGGTGGTGCAGTGCGCGCTGAAGTGGGTGCAATGACTTGGTTGAATTCTTCAGTAGAAGGCAGGCGACGAGTAGGCGTAAAAGATGCTGATGAAGAGACAAAAGTCAGTGGCGGTGCGATGGGTAGGAGCTCCCTCCTGTTGGCAGCACAGCCATGAACTGAGTCCATGCGGGTAGCTACGAAGTCGTCCACCAGGTTGTCGAAGGCTGCCTCCAGGGCCCGGAGATACTCAATGAGCATCTCAAAAGCCTCGTCTCGTTCTCCTCTGGGGTAGGAGTATGCGTAGTGACAGGTGTAAGGCACATGGCACGGAAGATAACGGTAACGACGAGTCTTCATCACGGGAAGGATATCCCTGAGACGAGCTATCGCCTCACGGGCTGCCATCTGCATAGCATGCCTCTCCGTAGGCATGGCTCTTCCCACGAACCGGAAGCGGCGTAACTCACCACGCCCTCCCTTGAACTGCGCCGCGGCCTGGTGCATGGTCAGACCGTCGTTGACTCGGTGCTGGCAGAGTGTGAAGACTGGGCGCACGGATGGCCCCATCGCGACCTGAACGATGAAAGAAAGAAGCTTGACGAACCCATCGGGCACGTTGGCGAAGGTCTGAGACTCGCAGCTGTTGTCGGCCATCTACAAAAGTAGGCAAAAATTCTGCAGGGTCAGATCATAAATTTATGCTGACTGACAGAAAATGACTACAATTGCAAAAATATAATTTAGCTCTATCATGCTAATAACCAATTAGCGATCGCACCTAGTGGCTTCCTACAGTCAGCCTGGCTCTGGTACCAAGCTTGTCACGACCGGTTTTCCAATAAAAATATTTATTGAGAAACCAATCTTTTGAGTCCAGTATGAGAGAAATCCTCCTCACTGGTAGACAAATTCTTGATACAATAAGCCAGTAGCATAAAATATATTACAGGGTCGAACTACGGTTGCTCAACCAAATTATTACAAGCACGCCAATAATTATACATAA
>NW_021251472.1:0-1549 GCF_002162155.2 Triticum dicoccoides
AGCATCCACATCTTCAATATCTACATGAAGTCATCATCGACAAAAACCAAGGTTAGTTCATCCCTCTTAGGGGGGATATCACATCTAGGGGGAGCTTTACTCTAAGACTTGAGCTAAAGCAACTCTAAAGATGTGAACACAACAATGCTTTATGTAAAAGTGGTAACCCCACTTGAGCTTAAACGATGAGTATGACCTATGATCAAGTGTTCTCACTTGACTCCTAAGTCAATATACTCATATATAGATGACCTAGTCATCACAAATTGCTTGATAGATGCTAGAATTGGTTGTGCATGCCTTGCCACATATTTCATTTGCCATCTTATTGTGTGAGCATGCTGGTTGCATATTTTACTCATTCGAGGACATCCACTTGTTGCTTTGATTGTTCGGCTTTATCTTTTTTTTGCCAAGTGGATGGACAAGAATGCCTAAGAACCTCCTCTAGCTATCTATGCTTTTCTCGTCTCAAACTCTATTCATGCTGCGTCACAAAATTTGATCAAGTCAGACTCGAACCACTCTGTGTGAGGAGCGCTCGGAGTCCCCGATTCGTCATAGACTTAAACTTCCAAAACCTCTTTATGATTCTCGGTCTGACCGATACTCCACTTTCGGTCCTACCGAGATCATTAAGTTGATCTAGGTTTTCGATCTCGGTGCAACCGATTTGAACCTTTCGGTCACATCGAGTTTCAATAACTGCATGCAGTTATGAATCTCGGTGCCACCGAGTTGTTCCACTCGGTCACACCGACAGGGTCGGGCTATATATAGTCACGGGCAAAATTTGGAAATTTTCGCCCGCGCGATAGCCTGCTCTGCCCTCGAGGTCTCCGGATCGTCTTCTCGCCGCCAGCAGCCTCCAGTCCCTGGTCTCCGTCACCGTCAACGGGAATTCTGCCCCGCCGTTGCCGCCGTAGCAAGTCCACACCGAACTAGGGTATGGACTTGATCTTTGTGCTATTCCTCAATCTGATTCCTAGCACATTGTGATCATACTGTTTCTAGCCACGTTTGATAAACTTCTATCCAGTCAAAACGCTCATAGGTTAGGTTTGATTCGAAAATTCTAGGTTTAGGTTTCCGCCGAAACCATCTCGGACCCACCGAGTTGAAAAACCCGGTCCCACCAATTTGGCTTATGCCATTGCACAAGTGAGACTCGGTCTGACCGAGAATTACTTATCGGTGTGACCGATTTTTGAACTCAGTGAAACCCTAGCTGTCTCGGTGCCACCGAACTGTGACTCGGTCCTACCGAGTTCACTAGTTTAGGTTCCAAAACTGCTTCGGTATCACCGAGTTTGAAAATCGGTAGATCCGAGATGATTTCAGTGGGAAACTAAAACTAAGTTTTTGGATCATTCTTTTTGCAAAAATCTCTGCATTTTGTGATGCTCATCCACTCTATCTCTTCTATAATCTACTCACAGGGTCAGCAGTCAGTTTGCAGCATGTCAGACCAGAGTGATAGCCAGAATCTGTCAGAGCAGCAAGTGGTCATGAGTGAGGGCACTAGTCCCTCCAGTTCATCTGATGAAGG
>NW_021251473.1:0-1169 GCF_002162155.2 Triticum dicoccoides
GGGCGAGGGCGACGGCGGGCGGCGTCGAGGGCGAGGGCGACGGCGGCAGGCCTTCGGCGCGGTGTTGAATCGGAGAAGACGAGAAAGGGTTCGGGCCCTTGTATTTATAGCCCCCCCCTTAGTCGCGGTTGGGGAGGCGACCCGCAACTAAAGGGTAACCTTTAGTCGCGGTTGGCCAGACCAACCGCGACTAAAGGGTTTTTTGGCGAGTTTTTGCGTTCCCGCGCGCAACGACCTTTAGTCGCGGTTGGCCAGGCCAACCGCGACTAAAGGTATTTTTCAAAATACTTTTTCTTTTTCAAAATCTTAAAAATACAAATAATATATCAAAAAATTCAGAAAAATAAAACTAATTCAATTCAATATGTTAAAAACACAAATATTATATCAAAAAATTCAGAAAAATAAAACTAATTCAATTCAAAATTCTAAAAATACGAATAATATATCAAAAAATTAAGAAAAATAAAACTAATGCAATTCAAAATGTTAAAAATACAAATAATATATCAAAAAATTCAGAAAAATAAAACTAATTCAATTCAATATGTTAAAAACACAAATATTATATCAAAAAATTCAGAAAAATAAAACTAATTCAATTCAAAATTCTAAAAATACAAATAATATATCAAAAAATTAAGAAAAATAAAACTAATTCAATTCAAAATGTTAAAAATACAAATAATATATCAAAAAATTCAGAAAAATAAAACTAATTCAATTCAAAATTTTATACGCCTAGGCAGGAGTACGACAGCGACGATAGCAGCGACGACGACGGCGGCAACTTAGAAGGCGACGACTACCAGTACAACGGCGGCGGCTATGAAGACTACGAGTATGCATATTATACGCCTAGGCAGGAGTATGACTAAATCACTCCAAATTTCATGTATCATCAGTGGTATCTCGAATCATTCGAAAATGGACACCAAACACATCACGGGTAATATAATTCACATGATCCATTCAACAAAGTTTGGTACAATAAATTATTACACATCATTTCTTCCCTTGTGTCCCTGCTTGCTTACGATTGTGCCGTATCCATGGAGCATCCTCATCATTTAACTTAATGCTTGGGTCGGTGTTCACTTTGAAGGGCGGAATTTCAGCAAACATATTATAATCTTCTGACATGTCTGTCTTGTCCTCCACTCCCATGA
>NW_021251474.1:0-1300 GCF_002162155.2 Triticum dicoccoides
TACTTGTTTGATGAAAGGAGTGACTTCCTTTGATTCACGTGCATTTTGATGTAAGTTGCCGCCGTGAATTCGAGAAAGCATGTTTTTACCTCCTTTGGAATCGTCCCAAGTCAGTCATGCACGTGCGAAGAATTCTGTGGTCTGTTAGACTGATCATCTTCATTCCATATGTATATCCTAGCACACCAAGCCACTGATTGACTTGTTCAAGGAAAAGAAGTCTATGCTTGGGATCTAATCCATGGACTTGCGTAAAGACTTCGATATCCTCGATGATGGCTCCCAACCAGAACTCGGTAGTGTTTTATTGTAAGACTACCATGTGGGCATGCTTGTCTGGGACAACGTGTTCACATGTTTGTAGCAGAACCAGCTCATGTTTTGGAGCTTGCTATCGTAGTTCATTTTCCGAGAATCTCGCAACGTCATCTCGTCGATTTGTGTTGCAAACTTTCATTTTTCTTCCTGGACTCGATGAGTCTGGAATATCCTGACACCAACTAGATCTGAATCTCAGGCAGATATGATGGTTGGAATATTTCCCAAGAATTATAATATTGGTCGCGCGGTAACCGGTAAAGTGGATGTCGTGGCCAACACACCCAGCCGGAAGACCTGTTATTATAATATCTTGATTGATGAAGTTGGCCACCTCCTCATAGGGATTTCGTAGGGTTTACTCCCTAGTTGCCCCTATGGATTTTTGTGTTCCCGAAGTCCGACCTTTTACTTGATGTTCTAGTTATCAAACCATATCTATGAATGGGATACGCTAGCACATCAAGGAGAACATTAGAAGCGGAGTGCTAAATGTCTCTCGGTCGATCGTCCAAATTTTGTTCCTTGGCTCGCTAAGGTGAAATCTGAGAAAGTATTATCCTCCTTTGCATCTGCATCGTCCATCGCTATTCATCATGGTAGTATGTGGTGTTGCCAGGATCCTTGACACGGATGTTGGTAAAACCTTGATGATTATGGAAATACTCAAGTTCTTGAGAGCACGCACAAGCGCTACGTGTTATCATCGGCTCTAACTGGGATTCCTCTCAGTTTCCTCGGCAATGCTATAACCCTTTCAAACAGTGAATCCACTCTCTATTGTTGGGTTCTTCCCCAGTTACCAGAATCATTCCCAGCATTTGCATTTTGTTCCCAGCTTGCACCGCCAATGTGCCATTCTACCATGGGTCTCTTCCATTTCCGGTGATAAGCAAATTCATCCATTACGTTGTCTTCAACAAGGTAATCCACATCATCCAAGTCCGAGTATGCCATTCTACCGACCCCCGCCAATCGATTG
>NW_021251475.1:0-1197 GCF_002162155.2 Triticum dicoccoides
GAGAGTGGCCTATACTCAACGGATACCTCTTACTTGGTGCAATTTATTGGCACCGTGTACTCTCCTATCGATCACATGGTTTGGAAGGTGTGGTCTCTGCCCAAAATTAAATTCTTTGCTTGGTTGGCCATCCAAGATAAGATTTGGACAGTCGACCGCTTGGCCAAGCGTGGATGACCACATTGTGACCTTTGCCCCCTCCGCAAGAGTCTGGGCCGCACCTCTTCTTCAAATGTCGTTTTACCCTCTGTCTTTGGAACTTGCCTACGAGCGGTTGTACTTGGAAAGCTTTGACAACTCCTCTTTCTCCATCAAAGATTGGTGGGTCAACTTGTTGGGCAACAACATCCCCAACCATAAAGCAATGGCATCCCTCAAAATGCACATTAGTTGGACCATTTGGAACGGGAGGAATGTGCGTGTATTTTGGCAAAAGAGCAAGCCGCCGAGCACATCTTGCTGAAGGCCATCAAAGACGAGACCAAGTTTTGGGTCTCATCGGGTGCAAAAAAATTAGGAACCATTATACGGAGAGTAGTTCCTTGCTTTCTATGGGTGGACCCTCTCGGCCTTGTTATACAAACTCTATTCCTTTCTTTATTAATATACTGTAGATGAAAAAAAAAGGAGACATGCAATGCTTCGGGACATGAAGAAAAACTAGATTTAGCAAAAGCATTCTCAAACTCATTCGTCAGAAAGGACGAACCCCTATTAATGCAAACTACCATTTTTAAAACTCATATAGGTGGACATTACTATATCACAGGCTCTCCATCTGGTTATCTTGGTCGTGGAATACGTGGACGTATGCTCACTCACTAACTACTAGTACAGTATATTAGACAAGCTTATATAGTGAGTAAGCTGAGGCAGATAGGTAGGTAGCAAAAGTGTACAATGGCTTTAGATCAGCTCAAGCAGCTTGTACCATGCCTTCTCCTCCTATCGGTTATGTCGTTCTTGTCCCACGCGAAGGCACAGCAGTGCAACAGCCCCGGTCCCGATCAGAACCGGAAGGGCAACTACTCCATGGACGACACCAACTTCCGATTCAATACGATCGGCAAAGATTACGGGTTCCTATGGACGATGGTTGGCCTGGACTTGCTCCGCAACCTGTCCGACGCCGACGTGAACAACACCGGTGTGTTTTCCATTTTCGATCTTTGGATATCTCTCTGGCAAGTTGGCCAG
>NW_021251476.1:0-1430 GCF_002162155.2 Triticum dicoccoides
GTTCTTGATTGTGACCAAATTGAAAGGTCGGTAATCTACAACCATCCGGTCCGTACCATCCTTCTTCTTGACGAATAGGACGGGGCAAGCCCACGGAGATGAACTAGGTCGGATGAAACCCTTTTTCAAGGACTCATCGAGTTGTTTCTTAAGCTCGGCTAGTTCTAGGGGTGCCATCTTATAGGGTCTTCTAGCAATCGGAACGGTTCCCGGAATGAGGTCTATTACGAACTCAACATCCCTGTCAGGTGGAACACCTGGCAATTCTTCTGGAAAGACATCCGGGAAGTCACGGACTACCGGAACGTCCTCAAGGTCTGGCAAAGGGCTGGCGTTAAGAGAATATAATTGTCGCTTGGCTAATCGGGTCAAGACATTGACTATCTTGCCCGAAGGGTGAGTGAGTTGAACAGTCCTAGAGAAGCAATCAATTTTGGCATGATGAGCTGACATCCAGTCCATACCCAAAATGATATTAATATCTGAAAATTTAAGAGCTATCAAAGAGGCGAGGAAAACAAGTCTGTCGACTTGGATTTCATTTCCATAACTTACCCTAGAGGTCTGCCATCTAGAACCAGGGGTAGAAATTTCCATAGTGGATGGCATGTCACAGAATGCAACGTTATGCAAACGAGCATAATTTTCGGATATAAAGGAATGAGAGGCTCCTCTATCGAAAAGAACAGATGCCGGGTGGCAATTAACAAGAAGCGTACCGAGAACGACGTTGGGATCCTCTTGAGCTTCTTCGGCAGAGATACAGTTGACATGGCCACGTGTAGCGGTGACCGGCTTGGCGTGGAATACTTTTCCTGTCGGCTTGCCACGGCCAACAGCTTTAGCAGACTGGTTGGGGTTGGTCTGGGGACACTCACGCATATAGTGGCCAGATTCCCCACACTTGAAACAAGTCACGGAACTGGTACGTGGAGGAGCATTGTTTGTTGGACCTCCATAGGGCTTGGCCGGTGCAGACTGCTGAACGGGGCGAGGCGCCTGGAAGGATGGCCTCGGTGTGAACCTGGGTGGCAGGGCGGTGTTGGGTACCCACACGCGGCGCTTCTGAGGACCAGCACCGGATGAGGAACCCATATCACGGCCATGCTTGCGTGTTGCGTCATAGTCAGTCTGACCAGTTTCAGCACTGATGGCTTTGTTGACAAGTTTCTGGAAGGATGTGCACTCATGCAGACGGAGGTCACGGCGAAGCTCAGGACTAAGGCCCTTACGGAACCTTGCTTGCTTCTTGGCGTCAGTAGAAACTTCCTCGGTTGCATATCGTGCGAGATTACCAAACTCCCTGCTGTAAACATCCACAGAAAGTCGGCCTTGGGTGAAACTGCAAAATTCTTCACGTTTGCGGTCCATGAGACCCTCCGGAATATGATGCTCACGGAAAGCCTCGCTGAACTCAGCCCAAGTAGTGA
>NW_021251477.1:0-589 GCF_002162155.2 Triticum dicoccoides
ATGAATTATTTATTACTAAAAGGAACAAAAATCAAAGAACAAAAATAAAATTGGGTTGCCTCCCAACAAGCGCTATCGTTTAACGCCCCTAGCTAGGCATGATGATTTCAATGATGCTCACATAAAAGATAATAATTGAAACATAAAGAGAGAATCATGAAGAATATGACTAGCACATTTAAGTGTAACCCACTTCCTATGCATAGGGATTTTGTGAGCAAACAACTTGTGGGAGCAAGAATCAACTTGCATAAGAAGGTAAAACTAGCATAACTTTAAGATTTTCAACACATAGAGAGGAAACTTGATATTATTGCAACTCCTACAACCATATATTCCTCCCTCATAATAATTTTCAGTAGCATCATGAATGAATTTAACAATATAACTATCACATAAAGCATTCTTTTCATGATGCATAAGCATAGAATTTTTGTTACTCTCCACATAAGCAAATTTCTTCTAATGAATAATAGTGGGAGCAAACTCAACAAAATAATTATCATGTCAGGCATAATCCAATTGAAAACTAAAATCATGATGACAAGTTTCATGGATATGATTATTCTTTATAGCATACAAGTCATCA
>NW_021251478.1:0-905 GCF_002162155.2 Triticum dicoccoides
GGCTAGGGAAGGAGGATGAGGCAGATTTGCATCCCTGACTTCACTGCCTTCGGCCTGCTCTTGAGGAGCAGGGTTAGTGCGTGTGTTGACCATCCTAGGTAAACAAGACAATGATTTAGTCAGGATGATAAAATTCCGACATAGGATATAAAATGTAAGGAATAACTCGAAATGCAAGATGATCATCCGTATGACATGGTAAATACAGAAACTGCTTCTTTATTCCATCGTCATACACACCATACAGGGTTTAGTACAAGACCAAACAAAGTACTATTACGGTGAAAAGAGGATTACATCTCATCGGAGGCATCCCAAGCTCCTATACATTATTTTTCTACACCTCCGGAAAGAGTACAAACTAGGTCATATCCCACGAGTCACGCAGGACGATAGACGACACAGCTAGTGCGAACTAGTGATACAACCACTACTCAGACCGATCCGTAGTAGTCCTCGTAGAAGTCACCTCCATAGCCTGGAAGCTCAACATGATCATCCGGAAACAAACGATCTCGCGGAGCTTGTGGACCATAGGGGCTAGGATGAGGCCTTGGACCAACAGACGGTGGCCTGCGGGGACCGCGAGGTGGGGTGATGCCTCCTACATCACGCCAACCCATCACGTCTGGCAGAGCAGATCTCACAGGATAGAGATCGCGCATATCCGAATATCCAGCTTGCACCGCCGGTGCGAACCGAGTCAAAGTAGCCCAGTGGTCAGCACGGGTATTGAAGAGCTCTAACCTCAAGGCCCGATTTTCACGGTCCTTATCCTCGAGCATCTCAGCAGTGGTGCGAGTCCGTGAATCCTCCTGGGTGGGGTCAGCATAGATAGCCTGGAGATACCCTTGTGCTCCCGGAAGTGATCCTGGCATATACCGGAAATCAGAGTCCCGAAATAG
>NW_021251479.1:0-387 GCF_002162155.2 Triticum dicoccoides
TATTCAGTTTCATCAATTTCTCTTTCTCTAGCCCTAGCAATTTGTTCTTCAAGAAATTCACTAAGGGGCACAGTAGTATCAGGCATAGAAGCAGTTTCATCATAAGTATCATGCATAGTAGAAGTGGCATCATCAATAACATGCGACATATCAGAACGAATAGCAGAAGCAGGTGTAGGTGTCGCCTACTTACTCATAACAGAAGGTGAATCAAGTGCAGAGCTAGATGGCAGTTCCTTACCTCCCCTCGTAGTTGAGGGATAGATCTTGGTTTTTGGATCTCTCAAGTTCTTCATAGTGTCCAGCAGATATAAATCCCAAGTGACTAAAGAATAGAGCTATGCTCCCCGGCAACGGCGCCAGAAAAAGGTCTTGATAACCCACAAG
>NW_021251480.1:0-507 GCF_002162155.2 Triticum dicoccoides
AGAATCGACAAAAACCACGAGTGTTGATAACCAATACGTAAATGCACCCCAGGGTTCGTTAATCATGGAAAATCACTTTGGGCCCCCAAAACAGTGAGTAATAGTCCACGAAACAGGCCAGAATCGGCCAAAACTATGAGTGTTGATGACCGACACATAAGCGCACCTTGGAGTTCAACAAGCATGGAAATCACTTTGTGACCCCAAAACGGTGAATAATAGTCCACGAAACGGGTCAGAATCAACAAAAACCACGAGTGTTGACGACCGACACGTAAACGCACCCCAGGGTTCATAAATCGTGGTAGTCACTCCGGGACCCCAAAACAGTGAGTAATAGTCCACGAAACAAGCTAGAATCGGCCAAAATTGCCAGTGTTGATGACCGACACGTAAGCGCACCTTGTTGTTCAACAAGCATGGAAATCACTTCGGGACCCCAAAACGGTGAGTAATAGTCCATGAAACGGGTCAGAATCGACAAAAACCGCGAGTCTTGATGACCGA
>NW_021251481.1:0-974 GCF_002162155.2 Triticum dicoccoides
AAGTCAAATTATCAACGTAGTCCTCTAAAATAGGTGGTGTGATCAAAGTAGTGGGTAGCTCATCAGATGGTGCATTCAAATTGACAAGGCATTCATCATTCTCATGTAGAGATGGAAGATCAGTACCTTTGTCATTACCTCTTATGATCAACTCAGATGATGTAGCCACTCTCGGGGGCGATGTGTCACATGGTGGAGGTGATGTAGTCCTGACAACAACGGATGTGGTTGTCATAGTATGCCTAGTAGTTGAAGGAACAATCATATCAACTCTTGGAATGTGCACCGTGCGCTTGTTCTCCTCGTGGCCAACACGTCGTTTTATTTCCTGTTCAGCTTTGCAAGCAAGATGAAACAAATGGTCCATAGGATAACACTCTTCATGAATTAGTATCTCTTGAATATCACGGTTTAATCCTCCCCAGAATCTATCCATAAAATCATCTTCACTTTCTTCTAAAGAGGAATGCAACAAGGTAGTTTGTAAATCATCATAATATTTTGTTACAGTTTCACTACCTTGTTTTAAGTGTTGCAACTTCTTAATCATGTCACGAGAATAATAAGCAGGGACGAAAGTATGTCGCATGGCAAGTTTCAAATCATCCCAAGTAGTAGGTATATAATCAGGGTGTAACCGACAATATTCACTCCACCAAACCAAAGCATAACCAGTGAAAGAACCAACCGCAACCTTAACCTTTTTATGTTCATCAAAATTATGGGAAGCAAATATATTTTTTATGTTGAACTCCCATTCAATATATAAAGCAGGTTTAAAACGGCCATTAAATGGTGGTATAGATACATTAACCTGATCATGTGCATTTGGATGTTTGTGCACCTCTCGTGACGGTTGTGGTATTTGCAAAGGTGGTGGCACGTCTCCCGCGATCGACAAAGCCCATGAATTGACTCTGGATCCTGTCATGATTAGTAGAACAAGAAACAAAACCCAAAAATAATGTTCCTAC
>NW_021251482.1:0-784 GCF_002162155.2 Triticum dicoccoides
CAATTTTCTCAGCTTTAGAAAAAACTACCGATATGTTGGTTGGTGTTGTTTTACTGTACTTTTGACTAATAGTTACACAACTTTAATCTAGCTTCATACACCTACCGAGCTACACGACCAGATCACTAATGACCACCCGGCTGCATGCAACGTTGTATGATCTTTTCTAGGAAGTTGGAGACTTGATCGGCCGTAGCTAATTACAAAGAATATGAATCAGTATCCTGGTGGCGCATGCCTTGGAGAGGAATGAATCAATACTACGAAACCATACTGCAGTATGGCTAGTTATGGTTACAGACCAAGATGTACGGTAGTCAACGAGTGGATGACACGAACGAGTTTTCCTCAGTTTGAGAAAAAAGAGGTCCGGACCTCTTTTTTTAATACTCCAAAAAAACCACAGTATCAATAATACCTCTGTTTATGAAGCTACAGTTTTTGGTATAGCCAAACACCTCTAAGTATTCTAAACTACAGTTTTTCAAAAAACTGTGGTATTCTAGTAATACTTTGAAAATACTTTGCATCCAAACGAGGCCTTATACTACACGAGTCACTCTTATATAATATAATTGAACAAAACACTGCCATGCATTTACTGGACTATGACCAGGTGCAAGTTGATGAGAATCATCATGCTGAAACTGATACAACCACATCATATCCTTCTAACGTTCCTAGTTCACACAGAAAACACTTCACCAACAACACATAATTGCAATCTGGATCAATCTCACACTATGAACATATGGAGATGGGATGGGAGGAGGGAAGGGGATAG
>NW_021251483.1:0-1763 GCF_002162155.2 Triticum dicoccoides
GTCGCCGCCCCGCCCCGCCCCGTCCCGATTTTTTGCTAATTTAATTATTTGATGTAGTAGTTAATTTAGATGTGTAGTATAATTTAGATGTGTACTTCATAGATTTTTTTGTTAGATGTGTAGTAATTTAGATGTGTAGTTCATAGATTTATTTTCATATTGTGTAATTTGTTCATATTTTGTTATATTTTTTTCTGGTAATAGATTTTTTTGGTGATATTATTGTTCAATATGCATGTTTGTATGTTCGTATATATGCAAAGATCGAATATGTCAATTTTTTATGATTTTTTTCTGTTCATAGAATTTTTATGACTTTTTTCTGTTGTAATTTTGTTCATAGAATTTTAATGATTTTTTTGTTCATAGAATTTCCTTTTTCAATTTATGTATATGTTCATATTGTGTATGTATAGGAAAATTGTGCATGATCAAAGTCATTTATGAATATGTTCATATTTAGAATAGAGGAAAAAGGAATAAGAAGAGAAAGTGTTTAATATAATTAGTTAGAAAAATAATAGAACTATAGTTAAACTAGTTTATTTTTAGTAAGTACTACTTTATTTTATTTATAGTAAGTGCTTCATATATAGTTGAACTAGCTAGTTGATTTAAACCAATTTATTTTACTATATATAGAAGTAGTTTATTTTTATTAAGTACTACTTTATTTATTTATAGTAAGTGCTTAGTAGTTGAACTAGTTGATTTAATTAATAAAACTACTTTATTTAACTATATATATAGAAGTAGTTCCCGCATCGATGTCGATGATGCCTATCCCGCATCCTCATCATCGTCGACTCGGTGGTGGAGGCCTGCTTGATCAAGGCCATGTTCGGGACTGGGCTCCGCCGGGCTGGTATTGGGAGGTGCTACCTTCTGGGGGATGTAGGTTGGTGAGGAGGCAGCCCGTTGTTGACCCAATCCTTGTTTGGTGGCGGTCGCGTGGGCCAGTGAAATTGCTGAGGCTTCCGGACACCACGGAGGTGGTACGTCACCGTGTCAGCGAGGAGGAGGAGCACGTCTGTCGCTACATGGTTGCGTTGGAGGGCAGGTTCGACAATACCTGGCAGGTTCTTCAGGGATCTCACTGGAGCTATGATCATGTGATCGTTCCTTATCTTTGGGTGTCCACCGCCCGCGACGATACCCGTCGGGTGCTATGGTTCTAGCTGTATTAATTAGCGATGCTATATTTATGATAGTATTCCAGGAGTTTTCGATGATGTATGGACACAAGAGATGATGTACTTTTGGTTATAATTGAATGCATGCTAATTTGAATAGTACTTTATTTTACGATTTGGTTTTGCTTATTGAATGCTCATATTGGAAAAGTACTCCTACTTTGAATGCTAAAATTGAAGAGCACTCTATGCAGAAATCTTGGAGCCCCCTCCATCATCCACGTCGTCGTGGGGGTAGCTTCTCCTTCCCATGTGCTAGACAATTTGGTGTAATAATAATGCACTCGGGAATGAAAGGAGGAGCTACGTACCATCACCGATAGTCAACCCGTGATTAATAATAACGATCTAATTTAGGTTTTTTAGTACATATATTTAATTGTACAAGTTTAATATTTGAATTATGAACTTAGGCCGGAAAATGTCATACTCGGACAACGAAAACCGCCCGGGGGAGTGCGACTGGTGCCACGACGACCGAGGTATGCGCGACAGGTTCATTGAGCTGGACGAAGATCGGCGCCTCAGCATTAAGCTCGAGGAGACTTTCGATGTTCATACGGTACACAA
>NW_021251484.1:0-797 GCF_002162155.2 Triticum dicoccoides
TTTAGCATTCATGCGCTCAATGTTTTCCTTAGTTAACTCATGCATTTTTAAAATCAATTCAGCACGTTGTTTAGCATCAAAATTAACCTTCTCCGAAGATGGAAGAGGCAACAAATCAATAGGTGCACGAGGTAGGAAACCATACACAACTTCAAAAGGGCACATCTTAGTAGTAGAATGCAATGAACGATTATAAGCAAATTCAATATGAGGCAAGCATTCCTCCCACATTTTCTTATTATTCTTCAAAACAGCCCTAAGCATAGTAGACAACGTTCTATTGACTACTTCAGTTTGTCCATCAGTTTGGGGGTGACAAGTAGTACTAAAAAGCAATTTAGTCCCCAACTTAGCCCATAAACATCTCCAAAAGTGGCTAAGAAATTTAGTATCACGATCTGAAACAATAGTATTTGGCACACCATGCAAGCGAATAATTTCACGAAAGAACAAATCAGCAGCATTAACAGCATCATCGCTTTTATGACATGGTATAAAGTGTGCCATTTTCAAGAATCTATCCATGACAACAAATATGCTATCCCTCCCCTTCTTTGTTCGAGGTAAACCTAAAACAAAGTCCATAGATATATCCTCCCGAGGAACACTAGGTACAGGCAACGGCATATATAAACCATGAGGATTGAGTCGTGACTTAGCTTTTTGACATGTAGTGCAGCGAGCAATAAAACGCTCAACATCCCGTCTCATCTTTGGCCAAAAGAAATGTGTAGCAAGTACGTCCTCCGTCTTCTTCACGCCAAAGTGTCCCATTAATCCTCCTCCATGCGCCTCCT
>NW_021251485.1:0-1889 GCF_002162155.2 Triticum dicoccoides
AGACTTATGTTTCATCAAGTAGATATACTCATATCTGCTCAAATCATCTGTGAAGATCAGAAAATAATGATACCTGTTGCGAGCCTCAATATTCATCGGACCACATACATCAGTATGTATGATTTCCAACAAATCTGTTGCTCGCTCCATTGTTCCAAAGAACGGAGTCTTAGTCATCTTGCCCATGAGGCATGGTTCGCAAGCATCAACTGATTCATAATCAAGTGATTCCAAAAGTCCATCAGCATGGAGTTTCTTCATGCGCTTTACACCAATATGACCTAAACGGTAGTGCCACAAATAAGTCGCACTATCATTATTAACTTTGCATCTTTTGGTTTCAATATTATGATTATGTGTATCACTACGATCGAGATCCAACGAACTATTTTCATTGGGTGTGTAACCATATAAGGTTTTATTCATGTAAACAGATCAACAATTTATTCTCTTACTTAAATAAATAACCGTATTACAATAAACATGATCAAATCATATTCATGCTGAACGCAAACACCAAATAACACTTATTTAGGTTCAACACTAATCCCAAAATTATAGGGAGTGTGCGATGATGATCATATCAATCTTGGAACCACTTCCAACACATATCGTCACTTCACCCTTAACTAGTCTCTGTTTATTCTACAACTCCCGTTTCGAGTTACTAATCTTAGCAACTGAACTAGTATCAAATACTGAGGGGTTGCTATAAACACTAGTAAAGTACACATCAATAAGATGTATATCAAATATACTTATGTTCACTTTGCCATCCTTCTCATCCGCCAATCACTTGGGGCAGTTCCGCTTCTAGTGACCAGTCACTTTGCAGTAGAAGCACTTAGTCTCAGGCTTAGGACCAGACTTGGGCTTCTTCACTTGAGCAGCAACTTGCTTGCCGTTCTTCTTGAAGTTCCCCTTGTTCCCTTTGCCCTTTTCTTGAAACTAGTGGTCTTGTTAACCATCAACACTTGATGTTTTTCTTGATTTCTACCTTCGTCGATTTCAGCATCACGAAGAGTTTGGGAATTACTTTTGTCATCCCTTGCATATTATAGTTCATCACGAAGTTCTACTAACTTGGTGATGGTGACTAGAGAATTTTGTCAATCATTATTTTATCTGGAAGATTAACTCCCACTTGATTCAAGCGATTGTAGTACCCAGACAATCTGAGCACATGCTCACTAGTTGAGCGATTCTCCTCCATCTTTTAGCTATAGAACTTGTTGGAGACTTCATATCTCTCAACTCGGGTATTTGCTTGAAATATTAACTTCAACTCCTGGAACATCTCATATGGTCCATGGCGTTCAAAACGTCTTTGAAGTCCCGATTCTAAGCTGTTAAGCATGGTGCACTAAACTATCAAGTAGTCATCATATTGAGCTAGCCAAACGTTCATAACGTCTGCATCTGCTCCTGCAATAGGCCCGTCACCTAGCGGTGCATCAAGGACATAATTCTTCTGTGCAGCAATGAGGATAAACCTCAGATTACGGATCCAATCCGCATCATTGCTACTAACATCTTTCAACACAATTTTCTCTAGGAACATATCAAAATAAACATATGAAAGCAACAATGCGAGCTATTGATCCACAACATAGATATGCTAATACTACCAGGACTAACTTCATGATAAATTAAAGTTCAATTAATCATATTACTTAAGAACTCCCACTTAGATAGACATCCCTCTAATCTTCTAAGTGATCACGTGATCCAAATCAACTAAACCATAACCGATCATCACGTGAAATGGATTAGTCTTCAATGGTGAACATCATTATGTTGATCATATCTACTATATGATTCACGCTCGACCTTTCGGTCTCCGTGTTCCGAGGCCATATCTGCATATGCTAGGCTCATCAAGTATAACC
>NW_021251486.1:0-560 GCF_002162155.2 Triticum dicoccoides
GATTGCCTAGGGATAAATAACTTTCTCGTGACAAAAAGCTCTCTATTAAAACTAACTTAGTTGTGTCTTCATCTAAACAGCCCCTACTTTTTATTTACGCGTCCTTTATTATCTTGCAAACATATCCAACAACACCTACAAAGTACTTCTAATTTCATACTTGTTCTAGGTAAAGCGAACGTAAAGCGTGCATAGAGTTGTATCGATGGTCGATAGAACTTGAGGGAATATTTGTTCTACCTTTAGCTCCTCGTTGGGTTCAACACTCTTACTTATCGAAAGAGGCTACAACTGATCCCCTATACTTGTGAGTTATCAAGACCTTTTTCTGGCGCTGTTGCCGGGGAGCAATAGCGTGGGGTAAATATTCTCATGTGTGCTTGTGTGCGTTATCACTAAGTAGTTTTTATTTTCTGTTCTAAGTTGTTCTCTATCTTTAGTTATGGATACAGAACACAAAATACCAAAAAAATTAGGTGTACTTGCTACTCATCAAGATGGGGAACCTCCTAAACCCTCGAGGCTCATTATGTGAAAGATATTATGCACTACTTTAATAA
>NW_021251487.1:0-1628 GCF_002162155.2 Triticum dicoccoides
GGGAAGGTCCACACATAATGCGAAAAATCGTCAAGAATGACAAGATAATAAAGAAAGCCCGTATTACTTGCAACAGGAGATGTCCAAACATCACTATGAATTAACTCAAACGGGTACGATGCAACAAAGGAAGAAGGCCTAAACGGAAGACGAGCATGTTTGTCGAGGCGACATGCATGACACGAGTGATCCTCATTCTTATTACACGTGAAAGAAAAACTCCAAAGTATGTGGCGGCGTGGCGGGATTAGGATGACCCAAGCGAGCGTGCCAACTATCCACTCCGGTGGCGAGAGCGACAGGGGCGGCGGAAGTAGTGGAGGTGGCGGAGTGAACCGGGTAGAGCTCGTCGGGGCTGTCACATCGGTGGAACACCATCCGTGTGCGAGCGTCCTTAACAGAAAAACCACATTCGTCAAATTCAACAGTAACCGGATTTTCACATGTAAGAGAACGAACAGAAACAAGATTTTTAATAAGTTCAGGAGAAACAAGAATATTAGACATGGATATAGGAGTGGAGTTAGACGGAAAAAATGTATGTCCAATATGGGTGATGGGAAGAGAAGAACCGTCATCGGCGGTGATGCGGTTGGAGGTGTGGACATGATAGGCGGTGTGGAGGTTACCGGGGTACGCCGCCATGTGAGCGGTGGCGCCACTGTCCATATACCAATCGCCGCCGCCGGTGTAGCTGGACGGGGAAGGAGCGTTGTGGAGAGCCGCCAGAAGGGCCGGGTCCCACGGTGCCGGCGGGAGAGGCGGCGCAGCCGTCAGGGGCAGCAGCGGCGGCTGCTGACCGTAGGGCGCCGCATAGGGCTGCGGCGCGGCGTAGTACACCTAGTGTGACGAAGGCCGAGTGCCGAGAAGGCCCGGAGCAGGGGCCCGAGGAACCGGCATGGAGTAGGCGTGGACAACGGCGGTCCATGGGTTCTGGCCGGCGTACCACGGGGCCGGCGTACCACCTTGGCGAAGGTGGGCTCCGGGATGAGGGTGAGGTTGGAGGCGGCGTTCCCGAAGTCCTTGTTGAGGCCGCCGGAGAGGGTGCTGATGAGGAGCTCGTCGCCGATCTTTTCCCCGAGATCACGGAGCTCATCGGCGAGCTTCTTGAGGCGCATGCAAAAATCATCGATGGATGAGTCAAGTTGCTGGCACCCGTAAAACTCACCATAGAGGAGGACCTTGCGCTGCAGCCGATTGTCGGTGAAGAGGCCGTTGAGCTTGGTCCAGACCGCATAGGCGTCGTCCTCGTCGTTCACCACGGTGTGGAAGAGGTCGTTGGAGATGGTGAGGTAGAATCAGCGGATGATGGTGGCGTCGAGGATCATCCACTCCTCGTCGTTGATCATGAGCGCCGAGTCCACGGTGCCGTCCACGTGGCCGTGCAGGAGGTACTCACGGAACACAAGCGAAAAATACCGCTTCCAAGCGGAGTAGGAGGCGGTGGTGTGATCAAGCTTGACCGGAACACGTTCATGGATGTTGAGGTCGCGGACGAGGGTGACATCGGGACCGGCAAACGGGTTGGAAACGATGGACGAGGAGGAGCTCATGGCTGGTTCGGCGCGGGTGGAGGAAGACGGGGGCGGGTGCGGCGCGGGTGGGAGGAGGAAGGGGAGGCTGGCGGC
>NW_021251488.1:0-435 GCF_002162155.2 Triticum dicoccoides
AGAATAGTGTTTGATGATGTCAGCAGTCAACGTTGACCGTTGACCTAGTCAACCTGATGTGTGGGGCCGTTCTGTCATAGTCTAACAACTAATTAACAATTTTAATTAACTAATCAAGTTAATTAGGTACAAAACAGAGTTAATTAAGTCAATTAATTACCTATTTAATTAATTATATTTATTTTTAAATTACATTTTCTTTTTCGTTTTTTTAACAAGACAGGGGGCGTGGGCCCCATCTGTCATCTGCCCAGGGGGCCATAGCAGGTGCTGGGAGTCGGGTGTGGGCGCTTGAGCGCCAGCCCGCTTGGGCACACGCCCAGGGGCGCGGCAGAGGCTGGAGTCGCTGGCCGGTGGCCAGGGGCTAGCGAGGACGGCCGTCAGTGTGGGGCGAGGTGCGAGCGGGCGTGGACTACGCGGGCGGGCACGGGATAG
>NW_021251489.1:0-962 GCF_002162155.2 Triticum dicoccoides
TTGCTAGACTTGAATCCATTCGCATCTTACTTGCCTATGCTAATCACCATGATATCACCTTGTACCAAATGGACATTAAAAGTGCTTTTCTAAATGGTGAAATAGAGGAGGAAGTTTATGTTAAACAACCTCCCGGCTTTGTCAATCCTAAGAAACCCAATCATGTTTACAAACTTCACAAAGCTCTTTATGGTCTTAAACAAGCTCCTAGAGCATGGTATAAATGCTTGACCAAGTTCCTTATTGAAAAAGGCTTTGAAATTGGGAAAATTGATTCTACTCTTTTTACTAAAAGGGTTAATGGAGAACTCTTTGTGTGCCAAATTTATGTTGATGATATTATATTTGGTTCAACTAACCCTCATTTTAGTGAAAAGTTTGGGAAGCTAATGTCGGAGAAGTTTGAGATGTCTATGATGAGTGAACTCAAATTCTTTACTGGGTTGCAAATCAACCGAACTAAGGAAGGTACTTCTGTTTCTCAAACGAATTACACCAAGGACCTATTCAAGAAGTTCAATATGCAAGAATGCAAATGTATGTCTACACCCATGCCTACTAGTGGACATCTTGACTTAACCAAAGATGATGAACTGGTTGATCAAAAGGTTTATCACTCTATGATTGGTTCATTGTTATATCTATGTGCTTCACGTCCCGATATTATGCTAAGTGTGTGCATGTGTGCACGATATCAAGCTGCTCCTAAAGAATGTCATCTTAAGGCCGTGAAAAGGATAGTGAGATACTTAATCCATGCACCAAATTTTGGCATTTGGTATCCTAAGAGGGCCTCTTTCGATCTTGTTGGCTACTCCGACTCGGACTATGCCGGAGACAAGGTTGATAGAAAGTCCACGTCGGGTACTTGTCAATTTCTTGGTAGATCTCTTGTGTCTTGGTCCTCCAAGAAACAAAACTCGGTATCCTTATCCACTGCCTAAGCGGAATACATTGCCGCT
>NW_021251490.1:0-1254 GCF_002162155.2 Triticum dicoccoides
GGTTATCTTCAAAGTGGATTTTGAGAAGGCATATGATAAAGTTAAGTGGCCTTTTCTTCAGCAGGCAATGCACATGAAAGGATTTAGTGACGCCTGGCGGAACCAAGTGGGGTCTCAAATCTAGAAGGGTAGTGTCGGCATCAAGGTTAACGATGACATTGGTCAGTATTTTCAGACACACAAGGGTTTGAGACAAGGGGATTCCATGTCTCCTCTCGTGTTTAATATAGTGGCCGATATGCTGGTCATTCTTATTGGTAGGGCCAAGAAGCATGGTCAGGTGGATGTGTTAGTCCCTCATCTAGTCGATGGAGGAGTATCCATCTTACAATACGCTGACAACACTATCTTATTCATGGAACATGACATTGCTAAGGCAGGCAATATGAAACTCATTTTATGTCTCTTCGAACAATTGTCAGGTTTAAAGATAAACTTTCACAAGAGCGAGTTGTTCTGCTTTGGGAAAGGCCAAAGACGAGCAAGACACATATAGACAATTGTTCGGGTGTGAATTAGGTTCTTTACCATTTAGTTATTTGGGCATACCGATTCATCACCGTAAGTTATCTAACAAAGAATGGAAGTGTATCGGAGATCGAATTGAA
Organism: Triticum dicoccoides; assembly: GCF_002162155.2. Lineage (NCBI taxonomy): Eukaryota > Viridiplantae > Streptophyta > Magnoliopsida > Poales > Poaceae > Triticum > Triticum dicoccoides. The sequence goes on from NW_021251490.1 coordinate 609, forward strand.
AAAAAAGCTTAGCTGCTGGAAGGGCAAGGTTATATCTTATGGAGCTGGGCTAGTGATGATTAACTCGGTACTGACTAATATGTTGATGTTCCTATTATCATTCTTTGAAATTCCGAAAGGGGTACAAAAGCGGCTTGATTTCTTCAGATCTCGGTTCTTCTGGCAGTTAGATGAGGCCAAGAGGAAATATCGTCTCGCGCGATGGGATATCCTTTGCCGACCTAAAGACCAGGGGGGTCTCGGTATTGAGAACTTAGAAATCAAGAATAAATGCCTTATGAGCAAATGACTCTACAGGTTAGAGACAGAGCCGGGGGGCATGTGGGCACAGATTTTATGCACTAAGTATTTACAGTCGAAAACGCTAGCGCAGGTTACCATATATAAGACGAACTGACTCGCCTTTCTGGAAGGGGCTTATGAGAATGAAGGACTTGTTCTTTTGTAGGGTCAAATTCTTGGTTGGCAATGGGATGTCAACAAGATTTTGGGAGGATACGTGGTTAGGAGAGACACCCCTGGCCGTACAATATCTCAACCTTTATAACATTGTGCAATGTAAAGAGGATTACGTTGGCACAGTGTTCCAAATGATTCCCTTGAATATTCAGTTCAGACGCGCGTTAGTTGGTGAGCGATGGACTGC
>NW_021251491.1:0-2552 GCF_002162155.2 Triticum dicoccoides
AGAGAGAGAGAGAGAGAGATTGTTGAGGATAGATTGGGCTTAATTCTTAATTGCTGACTAGAAGAATATCGGATCATCTTCCAGTCGGCCTCCGTTCAGGTGGGTGATGGTCTTTGCACCACTTTCTGGGAGTCAGCTTGGCTAGATGGCATAAGGCCCAAAGACATTGCTTCCAAAATTTACGACATGTCCAAAAAAAAATTGTTCAGTTCACAAGGCATTGCTTAATGACTACTAGATCTCCCAGGTGAATGTTGCTTCGGGCATCTCCTCTGAGCACATTGTCCAGTTTTGTTGCTCTTTGGGAAAGACTCGCCCACATCCAGCTAAACCCGGACATGCAGGACTCCATCACTTGAAAACTCACTACTAATGGTCATTACTCCGCAGCCTCGGCATACATGGATTGGTTTCTTGGCTTGGTGAACACGAATATGAACCAAAATGTTTGGAAGAATTGAATGGCCCCAAAGTGCAAAATTTCTGCTTGGCTTGTCATCAACAATAGGATTTGGACGTCTGACAAGCTTCAGCGCCGTGGGTGGGCGAATTGCAACCTATGTCCGCTATGCCAACAAGTCTAGGAATCAGCGGCCCACCTTGTTTTTCAATGTCGGTACACCATTCGAGTTGGGGGCATGATGAAAGTTGGGCTTGCACTCCATGATGTACGGCCCAATGAGTGGATTGTTCTGGACTCGGTTAAGGATTGGTGGAGTGCGAATGCCAAAAAGCAAGCTCCGTCAAGAAGGCCGCTTGTCTCATCGATGATGCTTATCTCCTAGGAAATATGGAAGGAATGAAACACTAGAGTTTTCTACAGCAGTGTCGTTCCTGTGGGAGTGTTGGTCGCCAAGATCAAAGAGGAGTGCTCTCCCAGGAGCCTTGCGGGAGCAAAGCATTTGTGAAACATTATGCCGCGAGATTCATGGACTGTATTCCGGCCTCTAGCCTTCAAATGTAAACCTTCTCTATTAAGAAATGAAAATGACAAATCTTTTGCCTCATTTAAAAAAATCCATTTTCATGCCAATACTACTACATACATACACCACTATGCATGTACTACCTAGTAACATCACTGTTAATCGAGCACCATTGTACGGGCCATCAGCTAAACTGTACGATAACACCACATCCACTAATCATCTATTTAGAATCTGGCCGAGAGTGGTTAGTTAAAGAGGAACGATCATGTACACTACAAGAATCTTGTTAATCCATGACGGATTCAATCTGTCACAGAACACTGGAATGCCATCATGGAGGGAGGCCTGTGACGGACTTAGAATCCGTCATGTATATCGCGTCATAATTTGACAACTACACCATCATGACGGATCCTGACCGTCACAGCTTAGTCCACAAGCGCGCCCAGGCCCGGGCCTCTGTGACGGACTAATCCGTCAAGGATTGACATGATGTGGCAGCAACATGGTTCTGACATGGCATCTGCGTGGCACCAGCATGGGTCTGACGTGGCATCTACTTGGCGCCAACATGGCATCCATGTGGCACCAGCATGGACTTTAGCCCAATAATGTTTCAGCCCACCTATTTCTGTCTAGCCCGGCCCAATATCCTTTTTTGCTGGCCCAATAAAGCCCAACATGAAAATCTGGGCTTATTATATTCACCCAATTTAAAAACAATCCATTCCATCCATCAGCCCAGCTAGCACAACAAACTTACACAACTCAATTATTTTGATTTACCAAGCCCATAATTTGGCCCAGTTCACAATTTCCCAAGTTATTTCATCCATTACCATTTCTAAAAAAAATCGTCCATTACAACAAGGATCCTAGATGACATCACTAAAGCCACATTGGAAACATTTACAAACATATATAAAAATATAAGTTCATCCAGTAGTACAACAAGTATGTATTGGCCTTTTGTGAAGAGCGAGGTGAGCCTCTCCACAAGTTCTTCCCTCACATCTGCAAGAATCAATCTTCCTGCAACAACAATTAACAAAAACAATCAATTAATTTGTTGAGGAAGGGAAAAAAATATCAAGTGCACAAAATTCTTGTCTGCTTGGGTGGTGCCAAACCGCCAATGGAAACAATGTCAAAATTGCATAGTTGTATGTTATTTTGGGTCTCTATTTCATATGACCTGGAGTAAGTCTCTGAATATGTTGCCATCACATGGTAATGCGTACTCAGCTTAATCAAGCAATATACCATTCGATTCCCTTCTCATGAGCTGGTATATAAATAATCAAACCTGGGTTTAAGGCATTGGTTTCTGTTATGTTTGTTTTTTCAACTATGAGGTATGAGTATTAAGTATTAGGATAGCAATACCATAAATTATGCTACTCTAGTGTAGGAGGCGCGTCTTGGCATGCATCCGCAGACGACCAACTAAGCTACCGACTCGACTTACTCAAGCTCAATCAGCCTGGTGGAGTGCCTGAGCCAAGTGTGGAAGCTTGACGTGTGTCCGTGCACAAGCTGTCTGTCGCTAGGCTTAAGGAGCTATGTATGTGAATGTGATGTATTTCTATCTTTTTTTGTCGGCAAGGTGCGCAATTTTGGACA
>NW_021251492.1:0-1212 GCF_002162155.2 Triticum dicoccoides
AGCAGCTATAAGTTGTTCTAACATGCATGAAAATGGTACAGATGGATTCCTTGAATTTTTCTGATAATTTTTCATATATAATTTATTTAATTTGGAGTTACGGTTAATTTTCTATGATTTTTAGAAGTTTTAGGCATTTTCTGGAATTTCCTATATAAAAATAAATCCAGAAAAGAATTTACTGCGTCAGCACTACGTCAGCATGACGTAAGCGAGTCAACGGGCAGCCCAGGTCAAACTGACCAGTGGGTCCTCCGTGTCAGTGACTAACCTAACTAACTGGGTTAGTTAGCGTTTTAACTTAAACTAACCTAGATTAATTAGGCGGGCTGGTCCCGCATGTCAGTGACACAGGGGGAGGTCAAACCCCGGTCAAATGGCCCAAACAGGCCGGCGGCTCAACGCCGGCGGCAACAGGCACGGCGGAGGGCTTCGGGATCGCTCCTCCAGCCACCAAAAGCGTGGCGGAGGGCATCTACGCGTTGCCCGTGCTCGTCCGCATCGAGCAGTGCAAGCAGCAGTGGCTATGGCGGCCCGTAGCGACGGCAATGGCGACAAGTGTGGTGGCCGGAGCTCGGTGGTGCACGGGCGCAGGGCTATGGCTCGCCCTCGAGGGAACCAGGTAGCTAGGCCGCATCTAGGGGGCCCAGGGAGCACGGTGGATAGCACAGCTGGGCGTGGTAAGCTCAGCGGTGAGCAGGAGGTCGGCCATGGCGGACGGCGGCCTCGGGAGCTCGTGGGGCGGTGGCTAGAGGAAGCTAGCGAGAGGGGGAGGTGAGGGGAAAAAACTCAGGGGCTCACGGTGATGTCGTAGGGAGGCTCAGCGCGCTCGGGGACGGCTCAGAGGCGACGGAACGGCGATGACGATCTCCGGTGTCCCGAGGTTGAAGACGGGTCGATGGCGACGAAGCAGAGCCCTCCGGGTTGTTTCCTTCGGCGTGGGGATGGGGTGCTCGATTTCGGAGCTGCTGGGCATGGTCATGGGACGAGGGGACGGCGGTGGTCGCGGCAGCGGCAAGCGGCGGCGACGGCTGCGCTCGGGCATAACGGGAGAGGACGAGGGAGAGAGCCAGGGGGAGAATGGGGTGTCGGAGGGGTCGGGGCAGTGCCGAGGAGTGGCTTCGAGGCGTCGCCACGCTGTCCAGGCGAGGCAGGCGGCCAGGGAGCTGCGTGGCGAGCTCGGCGTGCGCGGGCGCGCTCCTCTCTGCCTGC
>NW_021251493.1:0-2536 GCF_002162155.2 Triticum dicoccoides
CGTGGGCTTGAAATTTTCTGACGTACCACCTCCTAGTGCAGTCCATTGTCCATAGACAACAGGTTGCAACTTACATTACTTAATGGGCTATGCGAGCTCAAGGTCCAGTTATAGGTAGTCATAAAGTGCAAGTTGTTTTGTTCCCGATGATTCGCAGTCCTAGTTGGGTTGCACAACTATTTGACGCCGTCATGGCAGCATCACTGCACTAGGAACATTGGTTGTGTTTCTTTTGAGTTCTCGTGGCTCCTTTTTCGGTTCAAATATGGTCGGCTACTTTTAGTTGCTGCTCTGGATATATTGGACCCTTGATATGTTCTGGACCCTGCATGCCATAAGTGTCATCGCCTCTGTAAACTTCTTGGTGACATCGGTGCCGCACATATAGACGTTTCTCTGCCACGCACAGAGGAGGAATGAGGAATTAATGGTTTTTCTGTATTGTAGCAATTGACTTGGTCACATGTTGATGCAGTGAAATTGATCATCTTACTTTAAAGTTTTGAAGTTTGGTAGCTGGTAACATAACGTTTCATGTGACAAGAAATTGTCTAGGTGTGGTTGTGTGTTGTTTCTCACGATGTATATATGTTGCTCTATGGTGTTAGCATGCCTCATTGCATTCAACGACGGTCAGTTTGGCACAATTCAAAGCAGCGATATTGTTAATGCCTTGTCCAACATTCTTAGTGGTCAGTTTTAGCTCAACTATATAATAAGTAAATTGCATTGCCTGTCACTGAACATATCACGTTTGTGGAATTTTTTTTCTCAAAGCGAAGGCAAAGATTTGTCTGATCTATTAATTAGGAAGAAGGGAATTGCCTGGATAATTAATGGAAAACCTGATGAAATTAGATAAAATCTGTCGAGCGGCACATACAAGATACCCCACACACTCCACTGCGAATAATGACTCGTCTAGGTAGCGCGAGTTGCACTATGATCAAATACACAGGTTCAAGGTATGCCCTACGAACGATGCACATTTTAGTAACATATGTGCAAAACAAGTTCAGAGTGTCATGTAGATCGGTGCTAACTCATAACACCACAGTGTATACATACAAGACCCTCATCTGAAATCAAATACCTCCAAGATGTTCAGAACGTAAAAAAAATGTAGCTCAAAAGAATGGTTCTTTGGCTACTAGTTGCTGATTATTTTAGCTGAATTCAGACATCCGCGTATTTAGCCTCCTCCAATGAATTTTGTATTGAAGTAACTAGTGGCTAGAGAATTATGATGGATAATATTGGGGAGACATGTAAGAGATCTCAGATTTAGGTGAGATCGTGAGATCAAACCCACAAAATAGTATTTAGACATTTCGAAAAAATCTGCAATTATTTGACAACACCCATATGGGGTATGTCTACAACTCCGAAAAATAGCTTAAAACTTGATGTACATTTAGAGATTCAAAAAATACAAATTCGAATGTGAATAGTGACAGCTTTGCTTGAATAGTACTTGACACTATTCACATCCGATTTTGTCTTTTTTGTTTCTATTACATGTAAGTTGAATTAGGAGCTGAAACTTTTGAGATTGTACATCAAACATTGATCTGTGTCTACAATTTTTTTGAGAATGTTTAAACATGTACATTTTTCAAAAAAACAATCGATCCCATAGATCTTCACACAAGTCTCCCACGGATAATATATCAGGCAGAATGAACTAACGTTTTTGTGACAGTCCACGGTGAGATACTTCAACATTTCTGGACCTTCAGAGATGAAGTCCATCCCTTCATCCAATGCATTCCGTCCGACGACAAATTATTATGGTTGTATGAAAAGAAGAATTTCGGCCTCCATGGTAAGATGATTAATTTGTTGCACCTCATGTTGTTTTCTAAACCGCTTCGACTCCTCAGCCGTCTGAAAATACCCCTCTTCTAATTTGCATAGCTGAATTTAGATCTAGACAATGCTCAACAATGTTAGTTAGAGAATTATGATGGATAATATATCAGGCAGAAGGAACTCATGTTTTGTGACAGTCCACAGTCAGATACTTCAACATTTCTGGAAGTTCTGAGATGAAGTCCATCCATTCATCCTATGCATTCTTTCTGACAACAAATTATTATGATTATATGAAAATTAAAAAATTGGCCTCCATGGTAAGGAAGATGTGCCTGATTGATTTGTTGCATCTCGTGTTTTTTCTAAACCGCTTCGACTCCTCGGCCATTTAAAAATACCCCTCTTCCCATTTTTATGGCTGAATTTGGATCTAGAAAATGATAAACAATGTCAGTTAGCGCTACATTTTTACCAGATGAATTGCACCGTTGGTTCACTAAGATGAGAACGAGTTGCAACACTCCTCTTTCTACCTGCCTAGCCTTCTGATCAAGCCCGTCCAACTTATCGTGCATAGCCATGTGTCGCTTCATGGGAGACAAAACGAGACCTCGCCTAAAGGAGCCTTGTCCCAGTCACCAATATTGTGCTTTTTCCTATATATATATATATATATATATATATATATATATATATATATATATATATATATATATATATA
>NW_021251494.1:0-554 GCF_002162155.2 Triticum dicoccoides
CCGAGGAGAGACGGGTTGCTGCTGCTGTTTGTGCTTTCAGTAGTTTTGCATGTGTATGGTGGTCTGAACATTGTAGATTATATCCTATTCCAACTAATTGGGCTGCTTTGAAAACTGCTATGCGTACTCATTGGGTTCCACCATATTATCAACGTGAATTGCTTCAACAATTGCAGTGTTTAAGACAAGGAAAAAATTCTGTAGAAGAATATTATCAGGAATTACAAACTGGCATGATTAGATGTGGTATTGTTGAGGAGAATGAAGCTATGCTTGCATGTTTTATGGGTGGATTAAATAGAGAGATTCAGACCATTCTGGAGTATAAGGAGTATACTAATATCAATCGTTTATTCCATCTTGCTTGTAAAGCTGAACGTGGAGTGCAGGATCGACAAGCATTGGCGCGAACTAACTTTTCTGCAGGCCAAACTTCATCATGGACACCGTGTGCATATTCTACTTTAACTGCACCAGCACCTCCATCAGGTGCCACCTCCAGCCGTGATACAAGAAAGAAGGCACAACCACCATTATCTGCCAAGAGCGCACCT
>NW_021251495.1:0-1095 GCF_002162155.2 Triticum dicoccoides
AAAACTTTTGTGCAATTCCAAGGATTATTTGCATGGTACACCATAACGGAAAATACAGAGGTTTTGTTTTACATAATGATAAGTACACACATTACATGTACACACATTACATTATGCAACCATCGATTGCTTCTTTGTTTCTGCACACATGCAATGTCATAACATTACAAGAGAACCGAACGTAGCGCCAGAAACATGTAACATACACTAGTTCCAGATACATTTTATTGACACATAAATGAGAAAACGTGTATTAAATCTATTTAATTGGATCATATATAGAGATGTGCAGCCAATCGCGGTGTAGCTTGCAGAACAAGGGGCTCAGCTAGTGCAACACCCGCATTGCGTTCTTGGAGACTGATACTCTTAACGCCGGGAAGCTTTGTCCAAGTGAATCCCTGCAACATCCTTGCGAACAACATCATTGTCATAGAGGTACCAAGTGAAATCCCAGGACAACCCCTCCTCCCACTGCTAAATGAAATGAAACGTAGGCCTGGATCAGTGAGAAGTACATTCGCAGTGTTCAAATGCCTCTCAGGCTGAAACTCCAGTGGTTCAGTCCAGATCTTGGGATTGCGGCCAAGTCCAAGCCGGCTTAAAAGTATGTGGCTATCCTTGGGGATGGTGTAGCCAGCAATAGTTGTGTCCGCCATGGCGACATGGGGTACGTTAAGAGCATGGTATGGGTGTAAGCGGAAGGCCTCCCGGATGCACGATTTGAGATAGTTTAGCTGAGGAATGTCAGACTCCTGCACCAGTCTATCTTTACCGACGACAGCATCGAGTTCCTCTGTTGCTTTCTGCATGATCTCTGGCATGTTCATCATCTCAGCAAGTGCCCACTCAACCGCATTAGATGGGTTATCGACTGCTGCAAACATCATTTCCTACATCCATAGATTTGAGAATAAATAAAGTAATCAGTATAACGCAACAGAAAAGGTCAATACATGTATAATATGGATCGAAGAACAATGAATGAACTTTTTATTGAGGTTAAAATGACATACTAACCGCTGTTTGTGCTCTAATCTCTTCTAGGGAAAGCATTGGTTGTCCCTCTGCATCTTTAAGATGAACCAGGACGTC
>NW_021251496.1:0-404 GCF_002162155.2 Triticum dicoccoides
TTAGTGTTGAACCTAAAATAAATGTTATTTGGCATTTGCGTTGAGCATAAATATGATTGGATCATGTTTATTGCAATACGATTATTCATTTAAGTCAAAGAATAATTGTTGTTCTATTTACATGAATAAAACCCTCTATGGTCATACACTCAATATAAATGGTTCATTGAATCTCGATCATAGTAATACACATATTCATAATATTGAAGCCAAAAGATGCAAAGTTAATAATGATAGTGCAACTTATATGTGGCACTGCCGTTTAGGTCATATTGGTGTAAAGCGCATGAAGAAACTCCATGCTGATGGACTTTTGGAATCACTTGATTATGAATCAGTTGATGCTTGCGAACCATGCCTCATGGGAAAGATGACTAAGACCCCGTTCTCCGGAACAATGGAGC
>NW_021251497.1:0-2883 GCF_002162155.2 Triticum dicoccoides
TTTTTTTTTTTTTTTTTTTTGAGAACGGTCAGACAGCTTCGAGCAGACAAAGCAAGGTGGTTGCAATATTGTCTAGCGGGTAATCTGCTTGGAAATGAAAGCAATGGAACTCATTGTGATACCTTGGAATCGCTTCGGATTGCTCCAGACGCTGATTTACCACACGCCACCACTTGCCCCAGCATACGGGATGAGATAACATAACAGATTGGACCGCGCGGTGGCTTTGAAACATCACGATGAGGAGTTGGTAATGGCATTCAGGAGAAAATGTCCATCATAGCTGACAACACATATCGATTACATTGATAATCATTCAGAACTGACCTTTTCTTTCGCTTCTTTCTCATTTATATGCATTTACTTTTTTGAAATTATCCCAAGGGCATGCAGCAATCGACCACATAAAGTTGATTTCCCAGAATCAAGATGACCAACCCAGCATAAGATTCCAATTCGACTTATTCATAAAGGTATGTAGGGTCCAAAACCAAGGAAATACCTTGAAAGAAAAACACTGGATCAGCAACTATATAACGCACAGGTGGTTACTTACAATAGCGAGATTTAGTTGTCTGTGAAACAGAATTTGGCTTCTTAATCTTGGCTTTACTCTTTTTTGTCTTCCTCTCTTATTTCCAAAACAAGAGTTTTATCCTGACCATCAGCAGCAACGCTGCTACTGCTTATACCAACTTCATCTAACTTCACCGATGAACTCGGGTCTGAATTTCTGTCCCTCTCAGTTACAGGATCATCATCACCCATTACCTTCTTTACGGTGATATCAACGAAATCTACAGATGGAGCCTCTGTGTCAATTGTTACGATCCGAGTAAATATGCGACACCAGAAAGCAACAAATAACTCGAGAAAAATGTAGTTTGGAAAGTAACATCAGTTTAGAGTATTGAAGCAGACTAGCAAATGTAATATTCGATGACAGCTCTCCCTTTATCAGACCAACATACTCACTGGTTTTTCCTACAGATATAAGAATAAGAGAAAAGTATACTTTTCGTCCCTCAACTCTTCGCAAAGTTTAGTTTTTGTCCCTCAACTCTAAAACCGGATAAAGTGCACCCCGAACTCTCAAAACCGGTCACTTTTCGTCCCTGCTGCTGAGTCAACCCAGTTTTGACCGCGCGTAAACAGTACACCCGATGAACAGTAAATTCGAAAAAAATAGCAAAAAAATTCAAAAAAATCTGAAATTTTATGGCATCGAAAATACTCAGGTGCGCCACGTGCGTGCAAATTTTCATCATGTTTGGAAGTTCGAGAAGCACGCAGCAAAAAAACAAAAGTAAATGTACACTAAAGTGAACAGTAAAATAAAAAAATAGCAAAAAGATTCAAAAAATTCTGAATTTTTTTGCCATCGAGGACGCTCAGGTGGGCAAGGTGCATGCAAAATTTTGTGGTAAAATGACATCCGAGAAGGTCGTGCAAAAAAAACAAAATAGCGTACGTGTGCGTGCCGCTTTGGGTGGTTTCCAAACCCTCGGATCTTATTTTACCACAAAATTTTGCACGCACCTTGCCCACCTGAGCATCCTCGATGCCAAAAAAATTCAGAATTTTTTTTCTTTTGCTATTTTTTTATTTTACTGTTCACTTCAGTGTACATTTACTTTTGTTTTTTCTTGCTGCGTGCTCCTCGAACTTCCAAACATGATGAAAATTTGCAAGCATGTGGCGCACCTAAGTATCTTCGATGCCATAAAATCTCAGAATTTTTTGAATTTTGTTGCTATTTTTTTCAAATTTACTGTTCATCTGGTGCACTGTTCACGTGTGGTCAAAACCGGGTTGACTCAGCAGCAGGGACGAAAAGTGACCGGTTTCGAGAGTTCGGGGTGCACTCTGTCCGGTTTTAGAGTTGAGGGACGAAAACTAAACTTTGCGAAGAGTTAAGGGACGAAAAGTATACTTTTCTCTAAGAATAATCAAGTCCTTGTTAACTAAAAAAGTTGCACATGAGCTTGCAAAAAAAAATTACTAGAACTAAATTCTTAGATGCGTCCTTTTAGGCAATCCAACAAATAAGTAGAAATGCAGTGCAAAGGCTACCCCTTCTCAAATGTCTGGATGATTTTAAGCCTGTAGAGACCATGTCATCACGAGATGATATATCAAACTTGAAAGGCACTGTCAAGCGTCAATATCATACTAATGTAGTCATATTTCAGTTACCTCCGCTCTTAAATTTAGTTTACAAATACCCAGGGAACCGAACAATAATTAACCAAAGCAATACAAACTTTCGTACTAGAGTCAAGTACTAACTCTAGGAACAAAAATGCAGCAACAATAGATTGCCTATTATAAGCTTATTAACCTAACTGTAAATGGACGTCCAAGATGCAAAGCCCTTCACAATTACTATGGACTTTGAGTTTGCTTGCAAGTTTAGTTATTGTCTTAACCTTCCACAATCGAAAAGATTGTTGGCAGTTGCATAGTGGTAGCTGTATATTGTGAATCCTTCATACCTCTCGTGCTCTCAATTTCAATCTTTTTTGAACGCTTTACTAACAAATATGGTCCTGTAGGGCAGAGTATCAACTCCCAAACCTTATTGTGGGAGCTATTACAAAAGAAAGACTGTGTGGCGCATTTGATAACGGGATCACTGCTGAAAAGGTAATCCTCTTAAGCACACATTTCTACTTGATTTCCAGATGAAAAACGAACCCAAGGTGTATGCGATGTTGAGAGTTTGACGATGAGGGTTAGGTCGGGTGCTTTTATGGCTTGTTGTGCACACCAAGGGTTCAGGGAAGGCTCTTTGTTGGGGAGCTCCTGTTCAGCGCTTCAGGAGCCAGGAAAGCTCCGTGGCGCCCACGAACCGGCGTTGGTGAGCTAGCCCATGTACTAGTT
>NW_021251498.1:0-901 GCF_002162155.2 Triticum dicoccoides
TGGCCCTTTGACCTTGCCGAACGCCGGGAGCGGCCAACAGTGCGTGCTGTATGATCTGTTGCGCCGATCGAAACGATATTCGGCAGATATGAAAGCGACGGGCAAAGATCACACGAGCTCGATATGCATGAGCCGCCTGTTGCAGATAGGTTTGAGTTAGATGCAGCGGCCAAGCCAACTTCTACTTGAAGTGACATTGCGTCGGATGCAACATCCAGCAACTATTGCCTGCGTGCGTGCTTGAGCAGAAATCTCAGCTAATTCGTTTGGAGCCCCATACATCGAACCTTCGGTAGAAGAATTGTTCCGTCCTCTTGAACTGTACTCCAACAATGGACGTAGACTCTTGATCATTTCCAGAAGTGGAACGCTTTCAACTCAAACCTGTTGCCTGCCAATGGTGCGCAGTTGAAAGAAAAGGTCTGCGCGCTTCGCTTTTCTTTGCTTTGTGTTCCCGGCAACATAGTCAACGTCCAAACTAATCTTTCTATAGGAAAGGTAGTCAACGTCCTCCCAAAAAATGGGCAGGTACAGAAAAAGGGGACCTGAATTTGATCTTGACGCAGCTAAGGCGCTAAGTGTTGAAATATAAGATGGGCCTAGAGCCATATGACAATTTCAGATTTAATCTCTAAGGGCCCATGTAAGTGGCATGACAAGGTGGTGGGAAGTTTAGTCCCATCATTCTAGTGGAAGGAGAGTTGGAGTGGTTTATAAGGGGTTCTTTCCCTCATGCTATTGGAGCTTGAGAAGAAAAGAAGCCCTCGCGCACTCCTCCTCCGCTCGCCACGCCTCGACGCGGGTTGCGGGATTGAGCCGTGCCGAGCTCACTCCTATGCGCTTCTTTTTGCCGGTCAGGAAAGGAGAGTCTTTGACAGGTAGGGCCACGATCTGAGACGTC
>NW_021251499.1:0-553 GCF_002162155.2 Triticum dicoccoides
CTCAGGTTGATCCCTGCCTCGCTTGGTGTCTAGGGCCGTTGCGAGCACAACAGCCCCCTTGCGCTTCAAGTCCTTGACCTTGGGCTTATTTCTCTTCTGGATCGGCAGTCAGCAGCTTGAGGAGGGAGAGGCGCCCTTCCTCAGCCCTGGCGCACTTGGTTGCCAAGTTGAACAGCTCTAGGGATGTGCACAGGTCTTTATGGATTGCTAGCTCCTCTTTCATCTTGATGTCACGCACGCCATCGGAGAAGGCTGAGATGATGGCTTCCTCAGTCACCTTGGGGATCTTGAGGCGAGCGTTGTTGAAGCGCTGGATGTACTTCTGCAGGGTCTCTCCTGGCTGTTGCTTGATGCGGCACAGGTCACTCATGGCCGGGGGCCGGTCGTGAGTGCCTTGGAATTTGGCGATGAAGCAAGTGCGCATCTCATCCTAGGAGGAGATCGTGCCAGGAGCCAGGTTCGGGCACCGTCCTTGAGCGCCATGGGAAACCAATTTGCCATGACCTTTTCGTCCCCATTGGCATCTTCGATACCCAGCTCATAGAGCTGCAGG
>NW_021251500.1:0-38666 GCF_002162155.2 Triticum dicoccoides
AATTGGATTAGGAGGTGTGTTATTACAAGATGGCAAACCTGTTGCATACTTTTCTGAAAAATTGAGTGGGCCTAGTCTGAATTATTCTACTTATGATAAAGAATTATATGCTCTTGTTCGGACTTTAGAAACATGGCAACATTATTTATGGCCCAAAGAATTTGTTATACATTCTGATCATGAATCTTTGAAACATATTAAAAGTCAAGCTAAACTGAATCGTAGACATGCTAAATGGGTTGAATTCATTGAGACTTTCCCTTATGTCATTAAACACAAGAAGGGAAAAGAAAATGTTATTGCTGATGCATTGTCTCGTCGCTATACTATGCTTTCACAACTTGACTTCAAAATATTTGGTTTGGAGACCATCAAAGATCAATATGTGCATGATGCTGATTTTAAAGATGTAATGCAGAATTGCAAAGAAGGAAGAATGTGGAACAAGTTTGTCGTTAACGTTGGATTTGTGTTTCGTGCTAACAAGCTATGCATTCCAGCTAATGATGCTGCCTAAATTGGATACATTTGTTTTGCTTACAAATGAAGGGCCTAGCTTGGAGAAGGATGAACATTGGAGCAAGAACAAGCATGGAGATGATGGCATGCGCAAGGGAAACAAGAACGGAGTTACAAGTGATGATTTCAGGACTTTGAAGCCACCATAATGGGTGCATGAAGCCTTGGACGAAATATACAAGATGCCACTTCATAAATTTCGTCTCGAGGCTATTTTAGGTGCTGCGTCACCTTATTATTGGGCCAGGCCCATGTAATTTCGAAATACATAAGTATAGGCTATTTTTAGAGTCCGTATGTGTGGGGAAACAAGAGATAGGGTTGATTTCGGATCCCTCCACCAAGGGCCACGAAATTCCCCCCTCTTCCTCCATATATACAGCCCTTAGGGCATCGTTTAGACTTTGGGTTTTGTTTAGATTAAAAGTTCACCATAGCTGCAACTTCGCTTACTTCATTTGTGTTCAACGACCAGACAAAGGCGTCACAGAACCCCACCTTGATCAATAAAGCTTTCATCTTATATTCGCAATATCCAGATTGCAATCTCAGTTTTTTGCTTGTTCTTCGTTTGCTCGCAGGAAACAGACCCTCGTGGTCAGGTTGATCGTGCTCCGGCGTGGTCGATAACCTCTCGGAGTTGGTTTAGAGATTGCTAAGGCGCGACGTCCTCGCACGTTCGTAGTCGGATCGTCAAAGTTGACTTCCACCAAAGCGATATCCATCATCTCATCGAAAGACGGGACACCCCGCCTCTATCAGCTTAGATGGGCATTCTCTCGCATAATGACCTCCACCCTTGCAACATCGACAAATAATATCATGTGTTTGCCCTGTTGATGCCATGGATGAAGAAGAGCTCTTTGCAGGCCCAGAAGGTGTGCTCTTGGCAGATAGTGGTGATTGTGCCTGCTTTATTGTATCACGGTTGGAGGTGGCAGCCAACGGAGGCGCCGGTGTAGCAGAACGTGTGGAAGTAGATGATGCACGTGGTGTCCATGATGAAGGTCGACCTGCAAAAAAGTTACTCCGCGCCAATGCCTGTCGATCCTGCACTTCACGTTCAGCTTTACAAGCAAGATGGAATAAACGAGTGATATTAGTATACTCCTTATACTCTAGAATCGTCTGAATCTCTCTATTTAATCCACCCATAAAACGTGCAAGCATAGCTTCATTCTCCTTAACAATACCACATCTAATCATGCCAGTTTGTAATTCCTGATAATATTCTTCTACAGAATTTTTTCCCTGTCTTAAGCGCTGCAATTTTTGAAGTAATTCACGTTGATAATATGGTGGAACCCAACGAATACGCATAGCAGTTTTCAAAGCAGCCCAAGTAGCCGGAATAGGATATAATCTACAATGCTCAGACCACCAAACACATGCAAAACTAGTGAAAGCACAAACAGCAGCAGGAACACGTCTCTCCTCGGGATATTGCAAACATGTAAATCGTTGTTCAGTTTCTAACTCCCAAGTAAGATATATATCAGGAACATATCTACCCTCAAATGGTGGAATATTCAATTTTAGTTTAGGGAGATGGTCATGATCTCGTACCTAAGGGTGAGCCCTACCATTGACATTATTTGCATGTGGACGACCTGGTGGTTGCTGTGCTGGTGGTAGCACATAGTTCTGATTTTGATCAACCTCATCCTCATAATCTCCCACATAATCATCCTCCTCCACATCAGCAGTAGGAGCCACAGAAGTATCAACAGCAGCACCAGCAGTTTGGCCCGACTGAAGAGGGACACGGCTCGCTCGGCGGAGGGCTGTTTCGCGATGTGGAGGTAGTCGTTGTTGCTGTTGTTGTAGAGGTGCGGCAGGAGCAGCCGGTGGTGGTGGTGGAAGACGCACGAGCAATTCATTAAACCTGTTATCGAGCTTTGTGTCGAACGTCTTCTCCATGCCATCTATCTTCTCCATGGCCTCTTCAAATCTGTTTAGCACATCTTGCACCTGTCCACTCATCATTTGCTGAAATTTATCATGCAACTCCTTGTTCGTCATGTTCTCCCAGTCAGTCTTATCGGCTTGTGATCCTGCCATGGTTAGCAACAATAGAAACACACAAGAATATGATCCTACAGACTACTAACAAGAGGTGGTGGTGTCACAAATCCGTCAAGCAAATCTCAAATTCTTACCGGTTCTTACCCAGCAGCAGGCGGTGATCGGCAACCGTCGTAGTCAAAACTCTCAAAGCTTGGATAGAGCGATTACCAGGGAGAATCAAATGCACGACATAGATGTATGTGGAGCTGGGAAGGCTTATAATATGGTAGCAAAAAGGGTCAGCAATAATCAATTCAGAGATGCAAAGTTGAATAAATGCTCAACGACGGTACTGTGCTGGTCCTAGGCTAGACCGTGCTAGAGACGCGAGCCTAGAACACTAACAAAATCACGGCGCTGCACGTAAACAATGGAGGAGCACACTCTGATTTTTTTTTTCACTTTTTTTCCCTCTTTTTTTTGCTTCGCAACAAATTTTTTTCGAAAAAGTCTACAAATGGTCTAAAAACTGCCTACCAGAATTTTCTAGACTTAGTTTTTTTAGTTTGGAACTATTTTTCTTCTGCGGGTAGCTCGGAATCTCAGGAGTCCTACTCTATCACGACTCGGAGTATGGCGTGATCTGGAACTCGAAAACAAAGCAACAAATACTAGACTCGGACTAGGACTGGTGGCGGAGATGAATCTGGTGGAACTCGGACTATGGTGGTATATCTGGACTCGGATTGGTGGTGGTATATGGCGATGGTATATCTGGACTCGGATTGGTGGTGGTATATGGCGATGGTATATGTGGACTCGGATTGGTGGTTGTATATGGCAGCGGCGATGTATATGGTGGGGTGGTGGTATATGGTAATGATGATGACGATGGTGCGGCGGCGGCGTGACAACCTGTGAACAGAACTCGAAACTCTAAAGGACTAGACGCTAAGACCAGCAACTTGACACGACGATGCAACCGCAAATTCAACAAAGCAAATACAGAAAAGATTATGCAAAGGCTCGGATTGGTTCGGATAGGATGAACTAACCCTAATTTTTTTTGGCTTTTTCGTGGACTATAGGTACGAAGAACAGACTCAATCTAAACTATGAAAAACTGTAAAATCTCACCGAGCAACCTGGAAATCTAATACCATTTGATAGAGGCAAAGGTGTCCCGATGTTTCGATGAGATGGTGGCTATCGTTTCTGTGGGAGTCGACCTTGACGATCCGACTACGAACGTGCGAGACGTCGCGCCTTAGCAATCGCTAAACCAACTTTCGAGGGGTTATTGACCACGCCGGAGCACGATCAACCTGACCACGAGGGTCTGTTTCCTACAAGTAAACGAAGAATAAGCAAGAAACTGAGATTGCAATCTGGATATTGCGAATATAAGATGAAAGCTTTATTGATCAAGGTGGGGTTCTGTGACGTCTTGGTCTGGTCGTTGGACACAAACGGAGTACGCGAAGTTGCAGCTATGGCAAACTTTTAATCTAAACAAAACCCAAAGTCTAAACGACGCCCTAAGGGCTGTATATATGGAGGAAGAGGGGGGGATTTCGTGGCCCTTGGAGGAGGGGTCCGAAACAAACCCTAACTCTTGTTTCCCCACACATACGGACTCTAAAAACAGCCTATACTTAAGTATTTCGAAAATACATGGGCCTGGCCCAATAATAAGGTGACGCAACACTTAAAATAGCCTCTGGACGAAATTTATGAAATGGCATCTTGTATATTTTGTCCAAGGCTTCATGCACTCCTTATGTTGGTTTCAAAGTCCTGAAATCATCACTTGTAACTCCGTTCTGGATCCCCTTGCGCCTGCCATCATTTCCACGCTTGAACTTGTTCCAAGGTTCATCTTTCTTGTCCAAGCTAGGCCCTTCATTTGTAAGCAAGACAAATGTATCCGATTTAGGCAGCATCATATTCTCATGAACATTAGAATTATTACCAAGAAACGAAAGTACCTGATAATTCAATTGGCGTGCGCGAGCTCTAGTAATTGGTCCAGTATGTATAGCAGCAGGGGCTATGGGTGTAACAATGGTATTGATGTCCTCATCACTCCCTATACTCTAGAATGGTCTGACTCTTTCTATTTAATCCACCCACCAAACGTGCAAGCATAGCTTCATTATCCTCAACAATACCACATCTAATCATGCCAGTTTGTAACTCCTGATGATATTCTTCTACAAAATTTTTTGCTTGTCTTAAATGCTGCAATTTTTGAAGTAATTCACATTGATAATATGGTGGAACCCAACGAGTACGCATAGCAGTTTTCAAAGCAGCCCAAGTAGCTGGAATAGGATATAATCTACAATGTTTAGACCACCAAACACATGCAAAGCTAGTGAAAGCAGAAACAGTAGCAGGAACATGTCTCTCCTCAGAATATTGTAAACATGCAAATCGTTGTTCAGTTTCTAACTCCCAAGTAAGATATATATCAGGAACATATCTACCCTCAAGTGCTGGAATATTCAATTTTAGTTTAGGAATATGGTCATGATCTCATACCTCAGGTGGTGCAGCCCTACTGTTGCGATGATATGCATGAGGACGACCTGGTGGTGGTGGTGCTGGTGGTTGCACGTAGTTCTGATTTTCATCAACCTCATCCTCGTAATGGTCCTCCACCTGATAGAGGCGAGGGTCCCGATCTTTCGATGAGATGATAACTATCGATTTGGTGGAGACGACTTTGACAATCCGACTACAAACATGCACGACGTTGCGCCTTAGCAATCGATAAACCAATCTCCTGAGGTTACTGACGATGCCGGAAGCACGGTCAGCCTGACCACGAAGGTCTATTCCTGCAAGCAATCAAAGAACGAGCAAGAATATGATAAAGCAATCTGAATATTGCAAATATATATGAGGTATTGATAATGGTGGGGATCCGGAAGCGGTCTTGGTCTGGTCGTTGGACACAAACGAAGTACACGAAGTTGCAATGGCTAACTTTTAACTAAACAAATCCCAAGGAAAAGCTACTAGATGGATCTACTTATATAGGAGCAAGGGGTGGCGGCCAAGGAGGTGGGAGGACGTCCCAAGGCAGCCTAAAACTAAATCTAGGTCGTACAAGGCCAATGGGCCCAAGTGGAGGTGATGTAACACCTTTGGACTTGTAGTTTGACTCGGATTCTGCTGCAGCATCAGATTGTTTCGTCCACAACTCAACGCTCCGGACGAATTTGAAGGTGATTCCAATTGGGTTGGAAAGTGCACGAAATCTGGTTTCCAACAAAAAAAGAATCACCCAATTCGGAGTCCGTATGAAAAACTTGTGTGCGTTTTGAGTTAGGTGTGTCTGTGCAGTCCGAATCTGAATCCAGAACGTGAGAGACTTGGACTCTATCTTCTCTTGGGCCAAAAGTGACGTGAGAGAACTTTTTGGACAGCAAATAAACATCTCTTTCTTCCTTATCTTCATATTTGGATTGTACAAATGTCCCATACACCTGCAATTAGACAAAACACAAAAGTGTGTGAAGTATTTTTGTTCTGGATAACATAAATAGATTATTGAATAGTTTGCACTAGAAATCACCTGACAAATATGCATATATGCAATATTTTTGGTCTTATCCAAGGTAGTCATGTCCTCATCATCCTCCCCTTCTTGAAAATAAAGCCGTCCTCGGCGTTGCTTAATCTGAAATGTGGCTAACAAAAGAGACAAGGTGTACATGTTGTATATGTATATGTCATCCATTTTTACTTCCCTTGATTTTTGCATATATGACACATGAATAGATGAGTAACTTGCATAGTTCATAAAATCTAAGGCCAAAAAATTAGCACAAGAAGTAGAAGGCATGAAAATATTGCAACTCAGTTTGCACATATAAGTGAAGCTCTTATTCATTTCAAAAGATTGACAATGTTCATCATTAAACCATCCCAACATTGGTGAATAAACCTTACTTGCATCAAATTTACATGCTACAACATGCTTAAATAAGCAAACATGCAATAAGTCATTCAACACAGAATCATCACCAAGATTAGAGGTCATATCAAAATGATTAAACATTGATTCTTTTGCATCAATAGTTAATTCAATGGATGCACTCAAAATTGTTGGTATTTCAGTTGTTTGATCACATGGCAAAGTCAAATTATCAACGTAGTCCTCTAAAATAGGTGGTGTGATCAAAGTAGTGGGTAGCTCATCAGATGGTGCATTCAAATTGACAAGGCATTCATCATTCTCATGTAGAGATGGAAGATCAGTACCTTTGTCATTACCTCTTATGATCAACTCAGATGATGTAGCCACTCTCGGGGGCGATGTGTCACATGGTGGAGGTGATGTAGTCCTGACAACAACGGATGTGGTTGTCATAGTATGCCTAGTAGTTGAAGGAACAATCATATCAACTCTTGGAATGTGCACCGTGCGCTTGTTCTCCTCGTGGCCAACACGTCGTTTTATTTCCTGTTCAGCTTTGCAAGCAAGATGAAACAAATGGTCCATAGGATAACACTCTTCATGAATTAGTATCTCTTGAATATCACGGTTTAATCCTCCCCAAAATCTATCCATAAAATCATCTTCACTTTCTTCTAAAGAGGAATGCAACAAGGTAGTTTGTAAATCATCATAATATTTTGTTACAGTTTGATAGAGGCAAAGGTGTCCCGTCTTTCGATGAGATGGTGGATTTCGCTTTGGTGGAAGTCGACTTTGACGATCCGACTACGAACGTGCGAGGACGTCGCGCCTTAGTAATCGCTAAACCAACTCCGAGAGGTTATTGACCACGCCGGAGCACGATCAACCTGACCACGAGGGTCTGTTTCCTGCGAGCAAACGAAGAACAAGCAAGAAACTGAGATTGCAATCTGGATATTGCGAATATAAGATGAAAGCTTTATTGATCAAGGTGGGGTTCTGTGACGCCTTTGTCTGGTCGTTGAACACAAACGAAGTACGCGAAGTTGCAGCTATGGCGAACTTTTAATCTAAACAAAACCCAAAGTCTAAACGATGCCCTAAGGGCTGTATATATGGAGGAAGAGGGGGGAATTTCGTGGCCCTTGGTGGAGGAGTCCGAAATCAACCCTATCTCTTGTTTCCCCACACATACGGACTCTAAAAATAGCCTATACTTATGTATTTCGAAATTACATGGGCCTGGCCCAATAATAAGGTGACGCAGCACCTAAAATAGCCTCGGGACGAAATTTATGAAGTGGCATCTTGTATATTTCGTCCAACGCTTCATGCACCCATTATGGTGGCTTCAAAGTCCTGAAATCATCACTTGTAACTCCATTCTTGTTCCCCTTGCGCATGCCATCATCTCCATGCTTGTTCTTGCTCCAATGTTCATCCTTCTCCAAGCTAGGCCCTTCATTTGTAAGCAAAACAAATGTATCCAATTTAGGCAGCATCATATTCTCATGAACATTAGAATCATTACCAAGAAACGAAAGTACCTGGTAATTTAGTTGGCGTGCACGAGCTCTAGTAATTGGTCCAGTATGTATAGCAGCAGGGGCTGTGGGTGTAACAATTGTATTGATGTCCTCATCATCCTCCCCTTCTTGAAATGAAGTCGTCCTCGACGGAAGTTCATCTTCCTCACCCAAATAAGGCTTCAAATCTGCAATGTTAAAAGTGGGACTAACCCCAAAATCTGCAGGCAGCTCAAGTTTATATGCATTATCATTTATTTTCTCTAACACCTTAAAGGGACAATCTGATTCTTTTGCCACAATCTGATTTTCACTCTTATTCTTCTCCTGTTGTGCTTTATTAGCTCTATTAATATCATCTTTCAAAATGGAATCAGGAGTCATAGGAAGCAAAGTAATATTTTTATCCTTATGAACAAGAGTATAGTGATTGTTTCTACCATGGTGTACAAAATTTTTATCAAATTGCCATGGTCTACCAAGTAATAAGGAACATGCTTGCATAGGTACCACATCACAATCAACATAATCAGCATATGTAGAGATACTAAAATGCACACGAACAGTACGTGTTACCTTAACCTTGCCGCTGTTGTTGAACCATTGGATGTAGTAAGGATGTGGATGTGGTCTTGTGGTGAGAGAAAGCTTCTCCACCATCTCCATGCTAGCCAAGTTGTTGCAGCTCCCTCCGTGATAGAGGCAAAGGTGTCCCGTCTTTCGATGAGATGGTGGATTTCGCTTTGGTGGAAGTCGACTTTGACGATCCGACTACGAACGTGCGAGGACGTCGCGCCTTAGCAATCGCTAAACCAACTCCGAGAGGTTATTGACCACGCCGGAGCACGATCAACCTGACCACGAGGGTCTGTTTCCTGCGAGCAAACGAAGAACAAGCAAGAAACTAAGATTGCAATCTGGATATTGCGAATATAAGATGAAAGCTTTATTGATCAAGGTGGGGTTCTGTGACGCCTTTGTCTGGTCGTTGAACACAAACGAAGTACGCGAAGTTGCAGCTATGGCGAACTTTTAATCTAAACAAAACCCCCCAAGTCTAAACGATGCCCTAAGGGCTGTATATATGGAGGAAGAGGGGGGAATTTCGTGGCCCTTGGTGGAGGAGTCCGAAATCAACCCTATCTCTTGTTTCCCCACACATACGGACTCTAAAAATAGCCTATACTTATGTATTTCGAAATTACATGGGCCTGGCCCAATAATAAGGTGACGCAGCACCTAAAATAGCCTCGGGACGAAATTTATGAAGTGGCATCTTGTATATTTCGTCCAAGGCTTCATGCACCCATTATGGTGGCTTCAAAGTCCTGAAATCATCACTTGTAACTCCGTTCTTGTTCCCCTTGCGCATGCCATCATCTCCATGCTTGTTCTTGCTCCAATGTTCATCCTTCTCCAAGCTAGGCCCTTCATTTGTAAGCAAAACAAATGTATCCAATTTAGGCAGCATCATATTCTCATGAACATTAGAATCATTACCAAGAAACGAAAGTACCTGGTAATTTAGTTGGCGTGCACGAGCTCTAGTAATTGGTCCAGTATGTATAGCAGCAGGGGCTGTGGGTGTAACAATTGTATTGATGTCCTCATCACGTAGTCCTCTAAAATAGGTGGTGTGATCAAAGTAGTGGGTAGCTCATCAGATGGTGCATTCAAATTGACAAGGCATTCATCATTCTCATGTAGAGATGGAAGATCAGTACCTTTGTCATTACCTCTTATGATCAACTCAGATGATGTAGCCACTCTCGGGGGCGATGTGTCACATGGTGGAGGTGATGTAGTCCTGACAACAACGGATGTGGTTGTCATAGTATGCCTAGTAGTTGAAGGAACAATCATATCAACTCTTGGAATGTGCACCGTGCGCTTGTTCTCCTCGTGGCCAACACGTCGTTTTATTTCCTGTTCAGCTTTGCAAGCAAGATGAAACAAATGGTCCATAGGATAACACTCTTCATGAATTAGTATCTCTTGAATATCACGGTTTAATCCTCCCCAAAATCTATCCATAAAATCATCTTCACTTTCTTCTAAAGAGGAATGCAACAAGGTAGTTTGTAAATCATCATAATATTTTGTTACAGTTTCACTACCTTGTTTTAAGTGTTGCAACTTCTTAATCATGTCACGAGTATAATAAGAAGGGACGAAAGTATGTCGCATGGCAAGTTTCCAATCATCCCAAGTAGTAGGTATATAATCAGGGTGTAACCGACAATATTCACTCTACCAAACCAAAGCATAACCAGTGAAAGAACCAACCGCAACCTTAACCTTTTTATGTTCATCGAAATTATGGGAAGCAAATATATTTTTTATGTCGAACTCCCATTCAATATATAAACCAGGTTTAAAACGGCCATTAAATGGTGGTATAGATACATTAACCTGATCATGTGCATTTGGATGTTTGTGCACCTCTCGTGACGGTTGTGGTATTTGCAAAGGTGGTGGCACGTCTCCCGCGATCGACAAAGCCCATGAATTGACTCTGGATCCTGTCATGATTAGTAGAACAAGAAACAAAACCCAAAAATAATGTTCCTATAACTACTAGGATGTGGTGGTAAAACGCTCACAGTAAAGCAAATATCAATGTCTTACAAGTTCTTACCATGCAGCAGGCGGTGATCGGCAACCAGCGGTGTTAAGTAACTCCGAATATTGAGTAAAGCGATTGCCAGGGGAGCGTACGTATACACGATGTAGAAATATGTGGAGCTGGGTTGGCTATATATGGTAGCAAAAGATTAGCAATAATCAATTCAAAGATGCAATGTTGAATAAACGCTCAACGACGGTACTGTGCTGGTCCTAGGCTAGACCGGACTAGAGACGCGAGCCTAGAACACTAATGAGGTCACGGCGTAGCACAACTAGCATCAATGAAGGATACTAAGTAGCTCTTGACAGCAAGATATAAGTGAAGATAATGATGAAAAACAACTGCCAAGCAGGATATACAACAACTCTCTCTCCAACTTTCCTCTTGAAAAGTTTGAGACAATTTTCTGATAAATTCTTTCAAAGAATGCTACTAACTCAAGCTTTCCAATGCAAAAAGAATCACTCAATTCGGAGTCCGTATGAAAAACTTGTGTGCGTTTTGAGTCAGGTATGTCTGTGCAGTCCGAATCTGAATCCAGAACGTGAGAGACTTGGACTCTATCTTCTCTTAGGCCAAAAGTGACGTGAGAGAACTTTTTGGACAGCAAATAAACATCTCTTTCTTCCTTATCATCATATGTGGATTGTACAAATGTCCCATACACCTGCAATTAGACAAAACACAAAAGTGTGTGAAGTATTTTTGTTCTGGATAACATAAATAGATTATTGAATAGTTTGCACTAGAAATCACCTGACAAATATGCATATATGCAATATTTTTGGTCATATCCAAGGTAGTCATGTCCTCATCATCCTCCCCTTCTTGAAAATAAAGCCGTCCTCGGCGTTGCTTAATCTGAAATGTGGCTAACAAAAGAGACAAGGTGTACATGTTGTATATGTATATGTCATCCATTTTTACTTCCCTTGATTTTTGCATATATGACACATGAATAGATGAGTAACTTGCATAGTTCATAAAATCTAAATCCAAAAAATTAGCACAAGAAGTAGAAGGCATGAAAATATTGCAACTCAGTTTGCACATATAAGTGAAGCTCTTATTCATTTCGAAAGATTGACAATGTTCATCATTAAACCATCCCAACATTGGTGAATAAACCTTACTTGCATCAAATTTACATGCTACAACATGCTTAAATAAGCAAACATGCAATAAGTCATTCAACACAGAATCATCACCAAGATTAGAGGTCATATCAAAATGATTAAACATTGGTTCTTTTGCATCAATAGTTAATTCAATGGGTGCACTCAAAATTGTTGGTATTTCAGTTGTTTGATCACATGGCAAAGTCAAATTATCAACGTAGTCCTCTAAAATAGGTGGTGTGATCAAAGTAGTGGGTAGCTCATCAGATGGTGCATTCAAATTGACAAGGCATTCATCATTCTCATGTAGAGATCGAAGATCAGTACCTTTGTCATTACCTCTTATGATCAACTCAGATGATGTAGCCACTCTCGGGGGCGATGTGTCACATGGTGGAGGTGATGTAGTCCTGACAACAACGGATGTGGTTGTCATAGTATGCCTAGTAGTTGAAGGAACAATCATATCAACTCTTGGAATGTGCACCGTGCGCTTGTTCTCCTCGTGGCCAACACGTCGTTTTATTTCCTGTTCAGCTTTGCAAGCAAGATGAAACAAATGGTCCATAGGATAACACTCTTCATGAATTAGTATCTCTTGAATATCACGGTTTAATCCTCCCCAAAATCTATCCATAAAATCATCTTCACTTTCTTCTAAAGAGGAATGCAACAAGGTAGTTTGTAAATCATCATAATATTTTGTTACAGTTTCACTACCTTGTTTTAAGTGTTGCAACTTCTTAATCATGTCACGAGTATAATAAGAAGGGACGAAAGTATGTCGCATGGCAAGTTTCAAATCATCCCAAGTAGTAGGTATATAATCAGGGTGTAACCGACAATATTCACTCCACCAAACCAAAGCATAACCAGTGAAAGAACCAACCGCAACCTTAGCCTTTTTATGTTCATTGAAATTATGGGAAGCAAATATATTTTTTATGTCGAACTCCCATTCAATATATAAAGCAGGTTTAAAACGGCCATTAAATGGTGGTATAGATACATTAACCTGATCATGTGCATTTGGATGTTTGTGCACCTCTCGTGACGGTTGTGGTATTTGCAAAGGTGGTGGCACGTCTCCCGCGATCGACAAAGCCCATGAATTGACTCTGGATCCTGTCATGATTAGTAGAACAAGAAACAAAACCCAAAAATAATGTTCCTATAACTACTAGGATGTGGTGGTAAAACGCTCACAGTAAAGCAAATATCAATGTCTTACAAGTTCTTACCATGCAGCAGGCGGTGATCGGCAACCAGCGGTGTCAAGTAACTCCGAATATTGAGTAAAGCGATTGCCAGGGGAGCGTATGTATACACGGTGTAAAAATATGTGGAGCTGGGTTGGCTATATATGGTAGCAAAAGATTAGCAATAATCAATTCAAAGATGCAATGTTGAATAAACGCTCAACGACGGTACTGTGCTGGTCCTAGGCTAGACCGGACTAGAGACGCGAGCCTAGAACACTAATGAGGTCACGGCGTAGCACAACTAGCATCAATGAAGGATACTAAGTAGCTCTTGACAGCAAGATATAAGTGAAGATCACAACGGCAGTGAAGATAATGATGAAAAACAACTGCCAAGCAGGATATACAACAACTCTCTCTCCAACTTTCCTCTTGAAAAGTTTGAGACAATTTTCTGATAAATTCTTTCAAAGAATGCTACTAACTCAAGCTTTCCAATGCAAAAAGAATCACTCAATTCCGAGTTGATATGAGGAGTCAAAGAATTCTAAAACTGGCCTAAAAAATTGGAACAAGCTGTGTTCACGAACTTCAGAGGGCAAAAAGACCTATTTAGAAGCCGATTTTGAGGTGTCAAATATTGAACTAGCTTCTGCAACTATTTAGATGCGGCTCGTCGCTATCTTCAATTTGAGTACTCACGGAGCCAAAACGGACTTCGTATGAGGAAGATACACCTGTTTTACTGAACAGTGCGCAAAACAGATTCCAATCCGAATTCAGGTACGAGATTGATTCTAGATAGATCCAATTTTTTTTTCTCTTTTTTTTCCCACGCTTTTTTTTTCTTTTTCTTCTCCCTCGTTTTCTTTTTTTTCCTTTCCTTTTTTCTCTCTTTTTTTTCTTTATATTCTTTTTCTCCCTCTTTCCAAGACAAACTAGATAAGATGCAGATTCGATCAGGCGAAGATGTGAGTGACCTCAACTATGATTATGACAATAAACAGTGCGTAGCACGTGGTGGAAATTGGTGGATGGGATGGTGGACAGCGGATGGGATAATGATGTAGCGGCTGCGTGACTAATGTGAACAGAACTCGAAACTCTAAAGGAACTAGACACTAAGACCAGCAACTTGACACGGCGATGCAACCGATAATTCAATAATGCAAACAATGAAAAGAAAATTGCAAAGGCTCAGTCTGGCTAGGACAAAGGATGAATAGATCTAACTTTTGTTTTGTGGCTTTTTCTTGGACAATAGGTAAGAAAATAAATCTAATCTAGGAAAAACTGGATATTCTCACCGAGCAACCTGAAAACTGATACCACTTGATAGAGGCGAGGGTCCCGATCTTTCGATGAGATGATAACTATCGATTTGGTGGAGACGACTTTGACAATCCGACTACAAACATGCACGACGTTGCGCCTTAGCAATCGCTAAACCAATCTCCTGAGGTTACTGACGATGCCGGAAGCACGGTCAGCCTGACCACGAAGGTCTATTCCTGCAAGCAATCAAAGAACGAGCAAGAATATGATAAAGCAATCTGAATATTGCAAATATATATGAGGTATTGATAATGGTGGGGATCCGGAAGCGGTCTTGGTCTGGTCGTTGGACACAAACGAAGTACACGAACTTGCAATGGCTAACTTTTAACTAAACAAATCCCAAGGAAAAGCTACTAGATGGATCTACTTATATAGGAGCAAGGGGTGGCGGCCAAGGAGGTGGGAGGACGTCCCAAGGCAGCCTAAAACTAAATCTAGGTCGTACAAGGCCAATGGGCCCAAGTGGAGGTGATGTAACACCTTTGGACTTGTAGTTTGACTCGGATTCTGCTGCAGCATCAGATTGTTTCGTCCACAACTCAACGCTTCGGACGAATTTGAAGGTGATTCCAATTGGGTTGGAAAGTGCACGAAATCTAGTTTCCAACAAAAAAAGAATCACCCAATTTGGAGTCCGTATGAAAAACTTGTGTGCGTTTTGAGTGAGGTGTGTCTGTGCAGTCCGAATCTGAATCCAGAACGTGAGAGACTTGGACTCTATCTTCTCTTGGGCCAAAAGTGACGTGACAGAACTTTTTGGACAGCAAATAAACATCTCTTTCTTCCTTATCTTCATATTTGGATTGTACAAATGTCCCATACACCTGCAATTAGACAAAACACAAAAGTGTGTGAAGTATTTTTGTTCTGGATAACATAAATAGATTATTGAATAGTTTGCACTAGAAATCACCTGACAAATATGCATATATGCAATATTTTTGGTCATATCCAAGGTAGTCATGTCCTCATCACCACCTCTGCAGTAGCAGTAGGAGCTACAGAAGCATCAACAGTAGGTAAAGCGGCACCAGACTAGGCTCAAGGGGAACGGGCTGTGCTCGTCCCACTTGATTTCGAAGGCGATGTTGTTGTTGTTGTTGTAGAGGTGCGACAGGTGCAGCGGGCGGTGGTTGTGGAAGATGCGTGAGCAATTCATTAAACTTGTTATCGATCTTTGTTTCGAACGCCTTCTGATGAGGACATCAATACCATTGTTACACCCACAACCCCTACTGCTACATATACGGGACCAATTACTAGAGCTCGCGCACGCCAATTAAATTATCAGGTAATTTCGTTTCTTGGTAATGATTCTAATGTTCATGAGAATATGATGCTGCCTAAATTGGATACATTTGTTTTGCTTACAAATGAAGGGCCTAGCTTGGAGAAGGATGAACATTGGAGCAAGAACAAGCATGGAGATGATGCCATGCGCAAGGGGAACAAGAACGGAGTTACAAGTGATGATTTCAGGACTTTGAAGCCACCATAATGGGTGCATGAAGCCATGGACGAAATATACAAGATGCCACTTCATAAATTTCGTCCCGAGGCTATTATAGGTGCTGCATCACCTTTTTATTGGGCCAGGCCCATGTAATTTCGAAATACATAAGTATAGGCTCATTTTAGAGTCCGTATGTGTGGGGAAACAAGAGATAGGGTTGATTTCGGACCCCTCCACCAAGGGCCACGAAATTCCTCCTCTCTTCCTCCATATATACAGCCCTTAGGGCACCATTTAGACTTTGGGTTTTGTTTAGATTAAAAGTTCGCCATAGCTGCAACTTCACGTACTTCGTTTGTGTTCAACGACCAGACAAAGGCGTCACAGAACCCCACCTTGATCAATAAAGCTTTCATCTTATATTCGCAATATCCAGATTGCAATCTTAGTTTCTTGCTTGTTCTTCGTTTGCTCACAGGAAACAGACCCTCGTGGTCAGGTTGATCGTGCTCCGGCGTGGTCAATAACCTCTCGGAGTTGGTTTAGCGATTGCTAAGGCGCGACGTCCTCGCACGTTCGTAGTCGGATCGTCAAAGTCGACTTCCACCAAAGCGATATCCATCTTCTCATCGAAAGGCGGGACACCTTTGCCTCTATCACCTTCTCAATGCCATCAATCTTCTCCATGGCCTCTTCAAATATGTTTAGCACATCTTCCACCTGTCCACTCATCATTTGCTGAAACTTATCATGTAACTCTTTGTTCGTCATGTCCTCCCAGTCAGTCTCGTCGGCTTGTGATCCTGCCATGGTTAGCAGCAATAGAAACACACAAGAATATGATCCTATAGATTACTAGGAAGTGGTGCTGGTGTGTCACAAATTCGTCAAGCGAATCTCAAAATCTTACCAGTTCTTACCAAGGAGCAGGTGGTGATCGGCAACCATTGTAGTCAAAACTCTCAAAAACTTGGATAGAGCGATTGCCAGGGAGATACAAACGCACGACGTAGATGTATGTGGAGCTGGGAAGGCATATAATATGGTAGCAAAAAGGGTCAGCAATAATCAATTCAAAGATGCAAAGTTGAATAAACGCTCAATGATGGTACTTTGCTGGTCCTAGGCTAGACTATGCTAGAGACGCGAGCCTAGAGCACAAAAAAAATCATGGCGCTGCACATAAACAAGGGAAAAGCACACTCTAGAAAAAAAATCGCTCTGTTTTTTTGGCTCTCCTCCTTTTTTTGCGAAAAATCACTATAATGGAGAGTGTCTCAAAACTCTTCCCAGGTCAAAATGACAGGATGGGCACGAAATGTTTTTGAATATTTTTTTTCAGAAATCAGGGCAGCGACGACGAAAAGGTGACAAAAAATCACTATGATGGAACGTGGCTCAAAAGACTCAGAAAAGCCTGAAAATAGGGTAGGGAAAATATTTTTGGTCGCCGAAATTTTGGCCTAAAAACTGCTCGGGGGTCTCCAGACTTTTTTTTCATAACCTGCTCAGGCAAGGAAACACGAATCAGAAATTAGATGGATCTCAAAAAAACCTAATATGAAAGGAACTCCGAATGGTGGTGGATATATGGTGGTAGGATATGGCAGCAGTGGTGGTATATGGCAGCGGTGGTGGTATATGGATACTGATCGGTGGTGGTATATGGATACGAATTGGTGCTGGTATATGGATACAGATTCAGAGCGGTGGCGAATAAGCGGTGGTGGTAGATGGCAGGGGCGATGACGCTGGTGCGGTGGCGGCGTGACAATTTATGACCATAACTCGAAACTCTAAAAGACTAGACACTAAGACCAGCAACTTGACACGACGATGCAACCGCAAATTCAACAAAGCAAAATACTAAAAAGACTATGCCAGACTGGTTCGGATAGGATGAACTAACCCTAATTTTTTTTGGCTTTTTCGTGGACTATAGGTATGAAGAACATACTCGATCTAAACTAAGAAAAACTGTAAAATCTCACCGAGCAACCTGGGAATCTGATACCACTTGATAGAAACAAAGGTGTCCTGTCTTTCGATGAGATGGTGGCTATCATTTTTGATGGAGTAGACTTTGACGATCCGACAACGAACGTGCGAGGACGTCACGCCTTAGCAATCGTTGAACCAACTCTGAGAGGTTATTGACCACACCGGAGCACGATCAACCTGACCACGAGGGTCTATTTCCTGCAAACAAATGAAGAACAAGCAAGAAACTAAGATTTGCAATCAAGATATTGCGAATATAAGAGGAAAGCTTTATTGATCAAGGTGGGGTTCTGTGACGTCTTGGTCTGATCGTTCAACACAAACAAAGTACGCGAAGTTGCAGCTATGGTGAACTTTTAATCTAAATAAAACCCAAAGTCTAAACGATGCCCTAAGGGCTGTATATATGGAGGAAGAGGGGGGAATTTCGTGGCCCTTGGAGGAGGAGTCCGAAACCAATCCGAACTCTTGTTTCCCCACACATACGGACTCTAAAAAACAACCTATACTTGACTATTTCGAAATTACATGGTCCTGGCCCAAAAATAAGGTGATGCGGCACCTATAATAGCCTCTGGACGAAATTTATGAAGTGGCATCTTGTATATTTTGTCCAAGGCTTCATGCACTCATTATGGTGGCTTCAAAATCCTAAAATCATAACTTGTAACTCCGTTCTTATTTCCCTTGCGCATGCCATAATCTTCATGCTTAATCTTGCTCCAATGTTCATCCCTCTTGTCCAAGCTAGGCCCTTCATTGGTAAGCAAGACAAATGTATCCAATTTAGGCAGCAACATATTCTCATGAACATTAGAATCATTACCAAGAAACAAAAGTACCTGATAATTTAATTGGCGTGTGCGAACTCTAGTAATTGGTCCAGTATGTATAGCAGCAGGGGTTGTGGGTTTAACAATGGTATTGATGTCCTCATCACCGTCGCTGCCCGTCGCTCGCTAGATGACTCGCCTTTCTTCCTGAAGCCCCACTCGCTGGACCACCTTGTCCCTACCGACACCGCCCTCGACCTCTTCATCCCCGATGTCGTTCGCCTTGAGGTAAGACCATGAGACAGGGCGATGGGGTCACATTATCATGAGTCTCTGCTCGTCTGATGAGGACATCAATACAATTGTTACACCCACAGCCCCTGCTGCTATACATACTGGACCAATTACTAGAGCTCGTGCACGCCAACTAAATTACCAGGTACTTTTCTTTCTTGATAATGATTCTAATGTTCATGAGAATATGATGCTGTGTAAATTGGATACATTTGTTTTGCTTACAAATGAAGGGCCTAGCTTGGAGAAGGATGAACATTGGAGCAAGAACAAGCATGGAGATGATGGCATGCGCAAGGGGAACAAGAACGGAGTTACAAGTGATGATTTCAGGACTTTGAAGCCACCATAATGGGTGCATGAAGCCTTGGACGAAATATACAAGATGCCACTTCATAAATTTCGTCCCGAGGCTATTTTAGGTGCTGCGTCACCTTATTATTGGGCCAGGCCCATGTAATTTCGAAATACATAAGTATAGGCTATTTTTAGAGTCCGTATGTGTGGGGAAACAAGAGATAGGGTTGATTTCGGACCCCTCTGATGAGGACATGACTACCTTGGATATGACCAAAAATATTGCATATATGCATATTTGTCAGGTGATTTCTAGTGCAAACTATTCAATAATCTATTTATGTTATCCAGAACAAAAATACTTCACACACTTTTGTGTTTTGTCTAATTGCAGGTGTATGGGACATTTGTACAATCCACATATGAAGATAAGGAAGAAAGAGATGTTTATTTGCTGTCCAAAAAGTTCTCTCACGTCACTTTTGGCCCAAGAGAAGATAGAGTCCAAGTCTCTCACGTTCTGGATTCAGATTCGGACTGCACAGACATACCTGACTCAAAACGCACACAAGTTTTTCATACGGACTCCGAATTGGGTGATTCTTTTTTTGTTGGAAACTAGATTTCGTGCACTTTCCAACCCAGTTGGAATCACCTTCAAATTCGTCCGAAGCGTTGAGTTGTGGGCAAAACAATCTGATGCTGCAGCAGAATCCGAGTCAAACTACAAGTCCAAAGGTGTTACATCACCTCCACTTGGGCCCATTGGCCTTGTACGACCTAGATTTAGTTTTAGGCTGCCTTGGGACGTCCTCCCACCTCCTTGGCCGCCACCCCTTCCTCCTATATAAGTAGATCCATCTAGTAGCTTTTCCTTGGGATTTGTTTAGTTAAAAGTTAGCCATTGCAACTTCGTGTACTTCGTTTGTGTCCAACGACCAGACCAAGACCGCTTCCGGATCCCCACCATTATCAATTCTTCATATATATTCGCAATATTCAGATTGCTTTATCATATTCTTGCTCGTTCTTCGATTGCTTGCAGGAATAGACCTTCGTGGTCAGGTTGATCGTGCTCCAGCGTGGTCAATAACCTCTCGGAGTTGGTTTAGCGATTGCTAAGGCGCAACGTCGTGCACGTTTGTAGTCAGATCGTCAAAGTCGTCTCCACCAAATCGATAGTTATCATCTCATCGAAAGATCGGGACACCCCCGCCTCTATCAAGTGGTATCAGATTTCCAGGTTGCTCGGTGAGATTTTACAGTTTTTCGTAGTTTAGATCGAGTCTGTTCTTCATACCTATAGTCCACGAAAAAGCCGCAAAGAAAAATTAGGGTTAGTTCATCATATCCGAACCAATCTGAGCCTTGCATAATCTTTTTAGGGTTTTGCTTTGTTGAATTTGCGGTTGCATCGTCGTGTCTAGTTGCTAGTCTTAGAGTCTAGTCTTTTAGAGTTTCGAGTTCTAGTCATAAGTTGTCACGCCGCCGCCGCACCATCATCATCGCCCCTGCCATCTACCACCACTGTACCGAATCCGTATCCATATACCACCACCAATCCGTGTCCATATACCACCAACGATCCATATCCATATACTACCACCGCTACCACCACCGTTGCCATATACCACCACCATATATCCACCACCAATCCGAGTTCTTTGCTTATTAGGTTTGTTTTCGGGATCCATCTAGATTCCGATTCGTGTTTCCTTGCCGGAGTAGGTTTCGGAAAAAAAAAAGAAGATAAAGAAAAAAAAGAGAGAGAAAAAAGGAAAGAAAAAAAAGAAAAAGAGGGAGAAGAAAAAGAAAAAAAAAGCGTGAGAAAAAAAAGAGAGAAGAAAAAAAGTTGAATCTATCTAGAATCAATCTCGTACCTGAATTCGGATTGGAATCTGTTTTGTGCACTGTTCAGTAAAACAGCTTGGCTATTGTTTCACATCATTATCTTTACTGCCGTTTTGATCTTCACTTATATCTTGCTGTCCAGAGCTACTTTGATAGAGGCGAGGGTCCCGATCTTTCGATGAGATGATGGATATTGCTTTAGTGGAAGTCGACTTTGACGATCCGACTACGAATGTGCGAGGACGTCGCGCCTTAGCAATCGCTAAACCAACTCCGAGAGGTTATTGACCACGCCGGAGCACGATCAACCTGACCACGAGGGTCTGTTTCCTGTGAGCAAACGAAGAACAAGCAAGAAACTAAGATTGCAATCTGGATATTGCGAATATAAGATGAAAGCTTTATTGATCAAGGTGGGGTTCTGTGACGCCTTTGTCTGGTCGTTGAACACAAACGAAGTACGCGAAGTTGCAGCTATGGCGAACTTTTAATCTAAACAAAACCCAAAGTCTAAACGATGCCCTAAGGGCTGTATATATGGAGGAAGAGGGGGGAATTTCGTGGCCCTTGGTGGAGGAGTCCGAAATCAACCCTATCTCTTGTTTCCCCACACATACGGACTCTAAAAATAGCCTATACTTATGTATTTCGAAATTACATGGGCCTGGCCCAATAATAAGGTGACGCAGCACCTAAAATAGCCTCGGGACGAAATTTATGAAGTGGCATCTTGTATATTTCGTCCAAGGCTTCATGCACCCATTATAGTGGCTTCAAAGTACTGAAATCATCACTTGTAACTCCGTTCTTGTTCCCCTTGCGCATGCCATCATCTCCATGCTTGTTCTTGCTCCAATATTCATCCTTCTCCAGGCTAGGCCCTTCATTTGTAAGCAAAACAAATGTATCCAATTTAGGCAGCATCATATTCTCATGAACATTAGAATCATTACCAAGAAACGAAAGTACCTGGTAATTTAGTTGGCGTGCACGAGCTCTAGTAATTGGTCCAGTATGTATAGCAGCAGGGGCTGTGGGTGTAACAATTGTATTGATGTCCTCATCATCCTCCCCTTCTTGAAATGAAGTCGTCCTCGACGGAAGTCCATCTTCCTCACCCAAATAAGGCTTCAAATCTGCAATGTTAAAAGTGGGACTAACCCCAAAATCTGCAGGCAGCTCAAGTTTATATGCATTATCATTTATTTTCTCTAACACCTTAAAGGGACCATCAGCACGTGGCATTAGCTTTGATTTGCGCAAATCAGGAAATCTATCCTTACGCAAATGTAACCAAACAAGATCTCCAGGTGCCAACACAACATGTTTTCTACCCTTATCTCCAGCAAGTTTATATTTAGCATTCATACGCTCAATGTTTTCCTTAGTTAACTCATGCATTTTTAAAATCAATTTAGCACGTTGTTTAGCATCAAAATTAACCTTCTCCGAAGATGGAAGAGGCAACAAATCAATAGGTGCACGAGGTAGGAAACCATACACAACTTCAAAAGGGCACATCTTAGTAGTAGAATGCAATGAACGATTATAAGCAAATTCAATATGAGGCAAGCATTCCTCCCACATTTTCTTATTATTCTTCAAAACAGCCCTAAGCATAGTAGACAACGTTCTATTGACTACTTCAGTTTGTCCATCAGTTTGGGGGTGACAAGTAGTACTAAAAAGCAGTTTAGTCCCCAACTTAGCCCATAAACATCTCCAAAAGTGGCTAAGAAATTTAGTATCACGATCTGAAACAATAGTATTTGGCACACCATGCAAGCGAATAATTTCACGAAAGAACAAATCAGCAACATTAACAGCATCATCACTTTTATGACATGGTATAAAGTGTGCCATTTTCGAGAATCTATCCACGACAACAAATATGCTATCCCTCCCCTTCTTTGTTCGAGGTAAACCTAAAACAAAGTCCATAGATATATCCTCCCAAGGAACACTAGGAACAGGCAAAGGCATATATAAACCATGAGGATTGAGTCGTGACTTAGCTTTTTGACATGTAGTGCAGCGAGCAATAAAACGCTCAACATCCCGTCTCATCTTTGGCCAAAAGAAAAGTGTAGCAAGTACGTCCTCCGTCTTCTTCACGCCAAAGTGTCCCATTAATCCTCCTCCATGCGCCTCCTGCAACAACAAAAGACGAACGGAGCTAGCTGGAATGCATAGCTTGTTAGCACGAAACACAAATCCATCGTTAACAACAAACTTGTTCCACATTCTTCCTTCTTTACAATTCTGCATTACATCTTTAAAATCAGCATCATGCACATATTGATCTTTGATGGTCTCCAAACCAAATATTTTGAAGTCAAGTTGTGAAAGCATAGTATAGCGACGAGACAATGCATCAGCAATAACATTTTCTTTTCCCTTCTTGTGTTTAATGACATAAGGGAAAGTCTCAATGAATTCAACCCATTTAGCATGTCTACGATTCAGTTTAGCTTGACTTTTAATATGTTTCAAAGATTCATGATCAGAATGTATAACAAATTCTTTGGCCATAAATAATGTTGCCATGTTTCTAAAGTCCGAACAAGAGCATATAATTCTTTATCATAAGTAGAATAATTCAGACTAGGCCCACTCAATTTTTCAGAAAAGTATGCAACAGGTTTGCCATCTTGTAATAACACACCTCCTAATCCAATTCCACTAGCATCACATTCAAGCTCAAAAGTCTTATTAAAATCAGGAAGTTGGAGTAAAGGAGCATGTGTCAACTTATCTTTCAATACCGTGAAGGCTTCTTCCTGTGCGGTACCCCAAACAAAAGGCACATCCTTCTTTGTAAGCTCGTTGAGAGGTGCAGCAATGGTGCTGAAATCTCTCACAAAACGCCTATAGAATCCAGCGAGGCCAAGAAAACTCCTCACTTGTGTGACCGTTTTGGGCTGCGGCCAACTCTCAATGATAGAGGCAAAGGTGTCCCGTCTTTCGATGAGATGGTGGATTTCGCTTTGGTGGAAGTCGACTTTGACGATCCGACTACGAACGTGTGAGGACGTCGCGCCTTAGCAATCGCTAAACCAACTCCGAGACGTTATTGACCACGCCGGAGCACGATCAACCTGACCACGAGGGTCTGTTTCCTGCGAGCAAACGAAGAACAAGCAAGAAACTAAGATTGCAATCTGGATATTGCGAATATAAGATGAAAGCTTTATTGATCAAGGTGGGGTTCTGTGACGCCTTTGTCTGGTCGTTGAACACAAACGAAGTACGCGAAGTTGCAGCTATGGCGAACTTTTAATCTAAACAAAACCCAAAGTCTAAACGATGCCCTAAGGGCTGTATATATGGAGGAAGAGGGGGGAATTTCGTGGCCCTTGGTGGAGGGGTCCGAAATCAACCCTATCTCTTGTTTCCCCACACATACGGACTCTAAAAATAGCCTATACTTATGTATTTCGAAATTACATGGGCCTGGCCCAATAACAAGGTGACGCAGCACCTAAAATAGCCTCGGGACGAAATTTATGAAGTGGCATCTTGTATATTTCGTCCAAGGCTTCATGCACCCATTATGGTGGCTTCAAAGTCCTGAAATCATCACTTGTAACTCCGTTCTTGTTCCCCTTGCGCATGCCATCATCTCCATGCTTGTTCTTGCTCCAATGTTCATCCTTCTCCAAGCTATGCCCTTCATTTGTAAGCAAAACAAATGTATCCAATTTAGGCAGCATCATATTCTCATGAACATTAGAATCATTACCAAGAAACGAAAGTACCTGGTAATTTAGTTGGCGTGCACGAGCTCTAGTAATTGGTCCAGTATGTATAGCAGCAGGGGCTGTGGGTGTAACAATTGTATTGATGTCCTCATCATACTTTGTATCCTTCATTGATGCTGGTTGTGCTACGACGTGACCTCATTAGTGTTCTAGGCTCGCGTCTCTAGTTCGGTCTAGCCTAGGACCAGCACAGTACCGTCGTTGAGCGTTTATTCAACATTGCATCTTTGAATTGATTATTGCTAATCTTTTGCTACCATATATAGCCAACCCAGCTCCACATATTTCTACACCGTGTATACGTACGCTCCCCTGGCAATCGCTTTACTCAATATTCGGAGTTACTTGACACCGCTGGTTGCCGATCACCGCCTGCTGAATGGTAAGAACTTGTAAGACATTGATATTTGCTTTACTGTGAGCGTTTTACCACCACATCCTAGTAGTTATAGGAACATTATTTTTGGGTTTTGTTTCTTGTTCTACTAATCATGACAGGATCCAGAGTCAATTCATGGGCTTTGTCGATCGCGGGAGACGTGCCACCACCTTTGCAAATACCACAACGGTCACGAGAGGTGCACAAACATCCAAATGCACATGATCAGGTTAATGTATCTATACCACCATTTAATGGCCGTTTTAAACCTGCTTTATATATTGAATGGGAGTTCGACATAAAAAATATATTTGCTTCCCATAATTTCAATGAACATAAAAAGGTTAAGGTTGCGGTTGGTTCTTTCACTGGTTATGCTTTGGTTTGGTGGAGTGAATATTGTCGGTTACACCCTGATTATATACCTACTACTTGGGATGATTTGAAACTTGCCATGCGACATACTTTCGTCCCTACTTATTATACTCGTGACATGATTAAGAAGTTGCAACACTTAAAACAAGGTAGTGAAACTGTAACAAAATATTATGATGATTTACAAACTACCTTGTTGCATTCCTCTTTAGAAGAAAGTGAAGATGATTTTATGGATAGATTTTGGGGAGGATTAAACCATGATATTCAAGAGATACTAATTCATGAAGAGTGTTATCCTATGGACCATTTGTTTCATCTTGCTTGCAAAGCTGAACAGGAAATAAAACGACGTGTTGGCCACGAGGAGAACAAGCGCATGGTGCACATTCCAAGAGTTGATATGATTGTTCCTTCAACTACTAGGCATACTATGACAACCACATCCGTTGTTGTCAGGACTACATCACCTCCACCATGTGACACATCGCCCCCGAGAGTGGCTACATCATCTGAGTTGATCATAAGAGGTAATGACAAAGGTACTGATCTTCCATCTCTACATGAGAATGATGAATGCCTTGTCAATTTGAATGCACCATCTGATGAGCTACCCACTACTTTGATCACACCACCTATTTTAAAGGACTACGTTGATAATTTGACTTTGCCATGTGATCAAACAACTGAAATACCAACAATTTTGAGTGCACCCATTGAATTAACTATTGATGCAAAAGAACCAATGTTTAATCATTTTGATATGACGTCTAATCTTGGTGATGATTCTGTGTTGAATGACTTATTGCATGTTTGCTTATTTAAGCATGTTGTAGCATGTAAATTTGATGCAAGTAAGGTTTATTCACCAATGTTGGGATGGTTTAATGATGAACATTGTCAATCTTTTGAAATGAATAAGAGCTTCACTTATATGTGCAAACTGAGTTGCAATATTTTCATGCCTTCTACTTCTTGTGCTAATTTTTTGGCTTTAGATTTTATGAACTATGCAAGTTACTCATCTATTCATGTGTCATATATGCAAAAATCAAGGGAAGTAAAAATGGATGATATATACATATACAACATGTACACCTTGTCTCTTTTGTTAGCCACATTTCAGATTAAGCAACGCCGAGGACGGCTTTATTTTCAAGAAGGGGAGGATGATGAGGACATGACTACCTTGGATATGACCAAAAATATTGCATATATGCATATTTGTCAGGTGATTTCTAGTGCAAACTATTCAATAATCTATTTATGTTATCCAGAACAAAAATACTTCACACACTTTTGTGTTTTGTCTAATTGCAGGTGTATGGGACATTTGTACAATCCACATATGAAGATAAGGAAGAAAGAGATGTTTATTTGCTGTCCAAAAAGTTCTCTCACGTCACTTTTGGCCCAAGAGAAGATAGAGTCCAAGTCTCTCACGTTCTGGATTCAAAACGCACACAAGTTTTTCATACGGACTCCGAATTGGGTGATTCTTTTTTTGTTGGAAACTAGATTTTGTGCACTTTCCAACCCAATTGGAATCACCTTCAAATTCGTCTGAAGCGTTGAGTTGTGGACGAAACAATCTGATGCTGCAGCAGAATCCGAGTCAAACTACAAGTCCAAAGGTGTTACATCACCTCCACTTGGGCCCATTGGCCTTGTACGACCTAGATTTAGTTTTAGGCTGCCTTGGGACGTCCACCCACCTCCTTGGCCGCCACCCCTTCCTCCTATATAAGTAGATCCATCTAGTAGCTTTTCCTTGGGATTTGTTTAGTTAAAAGTTAGCCATTGCAACTTCGTGTACTTCGTTTGTGTCCAACGACCAGACCAAGACCGCTTCCGGATCCCCACCATTATCAATACTTCATATATATTCGCAATATTCAGATTGCTTTATCATATTCTTGCTCGTTCTTCGATTGCTTGCAGGAATAGACCTTCGTGGTCAGGTTGATCGTGCTCCAGCGTGGTCAATAACCTCTCGGAGTTGGTTTAGCGATTGCTAAGGCGCAACGTCGTGCACGTTTCTAGTCGGATCGTCAAAGTCGTCTCCACCAAATCGATAGTTATCATCTCATCGAAAGATCGGGACACCCCCGCCTCTATCACCCTCCACCAAGGGTCACGAAATTCCCCCCTCTTCCTCCATATATACAGCCCTTAGGGCATCGTTTAGACTTTGGGTTTTGTTTAGATTAAAAGTTCGCCATAGCTGCAACTTCGCGTACTTCGTTTGTGTTCAACGACCAGACAAAGGCGTCACAGAACCCCACCCTGATCAATAAAGCTTTCATCTTATATTCGCAACATCCAGATTGCAATCTTAGTTTCTTGCTTGTTCTTCGTTTGCTCGCAGGAAACAGACCCTCGTGGTCAGGTTGATCATGCTCCGGCGTGGTCAATAACCTCTCGGAGTTGGTTTAGCGATTGCTAAGGCGCGACGTCCTCGCACGTTCGTAGTCGGATCGTCAAAGTCGACTTCCACCAAAGCGAAATCCACCATCTCATCGAAAGACGGGACACCTTTGCCTCTATCAAGTGGTATCAGATTTCCAGGTTGCTCGGTGAGATTTTACAGTTTTTCGTAGTTTAGATCGAGTCTGTTCTTCATACCTACAGTCCACGAAAAAGCCACAAAAAAATTAGGGTTAGTTCATCATATCCGAACCAATCTGAGCCTTTGCATAATCTTTTTAGGGTTTTGCTTTGTTGAATTTGCGGTTGCATCGTCGTTTCTAGTTGCTGGTGTTAGAGTCTAGTCTTTTAGAGTTTCGAGTTCTGGTCATAAGTTGTCACGCCGCCGCCGCACCATCATCATCACCCCTGCCATCTACCACCACCGCTTATCCGCCACCGCTTCGAATCCGTATCCATATACCACCACAGCTGTCATATACCACCACCGCTGCCATCTACCACCATATATCCACCACCAATCCGAGTTCTTGTCATATTAGGTTTGTTTTCGAGATCCATCTAGATTCCGATTCGTGTTTCCTTGCCGGAGTAGGTTTCGGAAAAAAAAAGTCGGGTAGCCACGCTCCGTTTAGGCCCAAAAATTTTCGAAAACACATTTTTTGAAAAAATTTCTGGCTATCCTATTTTTAGGTGTTTCTGAGTGTTTTGAGACAGGTGCCATTATAGGAAGTTTTTTTTGACCCATTTCCAGTTTTTGGGTCCGGGCAGTCGAAAAAAAAAAATTCGAATAATAAATTTCATGCCCATCCTGTCAGTTTGACCTAGGAAGAGTTTTGAGAAACTCGCCATTATAGTGATTTTTCGCAAAAAAAAAGCAGCGCAAAAAAAGGAGCGCAAAAAAAGCGAAAAGAAAATTTTCAGAGTGTGCTTTTCCCTTGTTTACGTGCCGCGCCGTGATTTTGTTGATGTTCTAGGCTCGCGTCTCTAGCACAGTCTAGCCTAGGACCAGCACAGTACCGTCGTTGAGCGTTTATTCAACTTTGCATCTCTGAATTGATTATTGCTGATCCTTTTTGCTACCATACTATAAGCCTTCCCAGCTCCACATACATCTACGTCGTGTGTTTGACTCTCCCTGGTAATCGCTCTATCCAAGCTTTGAGAGTTTTTGACTACAACGGTTGCCGATCACCGCCTGCTGCTGGGTAAGAACTGGTAAGAATTTGAGATTTGCTTGACGGATTTGTGATACACCACCACCACTTCTTAGTACTCTGTAGGATCATATTCTTGTGTGTTTCTATTGCTGCTAACCATGCCAGGATCACAAGCCGACGAGATTGACCGGGAGAACTTATCGAACAAGGAGCTTCATGATAAGTTTCAGCAAATGATGACTGAACAGGTACAAGATGTGCTGAACAATTTTGAGGAGGCCATGGAGAAGATCATTGGCCTTGAGAAGACATTCGAAACAAAGCTCGATAACAGATTTAATGAACTGCTTGCGCGTCTTCCACCACCGGCTGCACCTGTCGCACCTCTGCAACAACAACAACTACGCCCCCTTCCGAATCAGTATGGACGAGCACAGCGTGTTCCTATTGAGCCAGGACAAAATTCTGGTGCCGCTGCTACTGCTGTTGGTGCTTCTTTGGCTCTTGCTACTGTTGCTGCTGGTACCCAGGAGGATGATGATTATGTGGGAGATTATGAGGATGAGGTTGATCAAAATCCGAACTACGTGCAGCCACCAGCACCACCACCACCAGGTCGACCTCAGGTATATATTCGTAATGGTAGGCCTGCACCACCACCTCAGGTACGAGATGATGTCCATATTCCTAAACTGAAATTGAATATTCCACCATTTGAGGGTAGATATGTTCCTGATATATATCTTACTTGGGAGTTAGAAACTGAACAACGATTTACATTATTACAATATCCTGAGGAGAGACGAGTTGCTACTGCTGTTTGTGCTTTCACTAGTTTTGCATGTGTATGGTGGTCTGAACATTGTAGATTATATCCTATTCCAACTACTTGGGCTGCTTTGAAAACTGTTATGCGTACGCGTTGGGTTCCACCATATTATCAACGTGAATTGCTTCAAAAATTGCAGCGTTTAAGACAA
Source organism: Triticum dicoccoides (assembly GCF_002162155.2). NCBI lineage: Eukaryota > Viridiplantae > Streptophyta > Magnoliopsida > Poales > Poaceae > Triticum > Triticum dicoccoides. Next base: position 30,022 of record NW_021251500.1, read on the forward strand.
GGGAAAAATTCTGTAGAAGAATATTATCAGGAATTACAAACTGGCATGATTAGATGTGGTATTGTTGAGGAGAATGAAGCTATGCTTGCACGTTTTCTGGGTGGATTAAATAGAGAGATTCAGACCATTCTAGACTATAAGGAGTATACTAATATCACTCGTTTATTCCATCTTGCTTGTAAAGCTGAACGTGAAGTGCAGGATCGACAAGCATTGGGGCGAACTAACTTTTCTGCAGGCCGACCTTCATCATGGACACCACGTGCATCTTCTACTTCAACTGCACCAGCACTTCCATCCGGTGCGACCTCCAGCCGTGATACAAGAAAACAGGCACAACCACCATTATCTGCCAAGAGCGCACCTGCGGGGCCTGCACAGCGTTTTTCTTCTTCCATGGCATCAACAGGGCACACAAGTGATATTATTTGTCGTCGTTGTAAGGGAGGAGGTCATTATGCGAGGGAATGCAAATCTCCGCGTGTGATGATTGCTACCGCGGATGGTGGATATGAGTCTGCTAGTGACTATGATGAGGAGACTTTGGCTCTTATTACACGTGAAGAACATGGTGGAGATGATTCTGATCATGAGACGCAATACATGGCTCCTGAAGACGCTGACAGGTATGAATGTTTAGTTGCTCAACGTGTTTTGAGTGTGCAGATCACACAAGCTGAGCAAAATCAGAGGCACAATTTGTTCCATACCAAGGGAGTTGTGAAGGAACGTTCTGTGCGCGTCATCATAGACGGAGGGAGCTGCAACAATTTGGCTAGCATGGAGATGGTGGAGAAGCTTTCTCTCACCACAAGACCAAATCCACATCCTTACTACATCCAATGGTTCAACAACAGCGGCATGGTTAAGGTAACACGTACTGTTCGTGTGCATTTTAGTATCTCTACATATGCTGATTATGTTGATTGTGATGTGATACCTATGCAAGCATGTTCCTTATTACTTGGTAGACCATGGCAATTTGATAAAAATTCTGTACACCATGGTAGAAACAATCACTATACTCTTGTTCATAAGGATAAAAATACTACTTTGCTTCCTATGACTCCTGATTCCATTTTGAAAGATGATATTAATAGAGCTAATAAAGCAAAACAGGAGAAGGATAAGAGTGAAAATCAGATTGTGGCAAAAGAATTTGAGCAACAAATGAAGCCTAATAATAAACCATCTAGTGTTGCTTCTGAAATTAAATTGAAAAGTGCATGTTTATTTGCCACCAAATCTGATATTGATGAGCTAGATTTCAGCAAATCTGTTTGCTATGCTTTTGTGTGCAAAGAGGCATTATTTTCATTCGAGGACGTGCCTTCCTCTTTGCCTCCTGCTGTCACTAACATTTTGCAGGAGTTCGCTGACGTTTTTCCACAAGACGTGCCACCGGGATTACCGCCTATTCGAGGGATTGAGCATCAGATTGACTTAATTCCCGGTGCTTCACTGCCAAACCGTGCACCATACCGTACCAATCCAGAGGAGACGAAGGAGATTATGCGTCAAGTACAAGAGCTTCTCGACAAAGGTTATCTACGCGAATCCCTTAGTCCTTGTGCTGTTCCTATTATTCTAGTGCCGAAAAAGGATGGTACATCACGTATGTGTGTTGATTGTAGAGGCATTAATAATATTACTATTCGTTATCGTCATCCTATTCCTAGGCTAGATGATATGCTTGATGAATTGAGTGGCTCTACAATATTCTCCAAAGTTGATTTGCGTAGTGGCTACCATCAAATTCGTATGAAATTGGGAGATGAATGGAAAACAGCATTTAAAACTAAGTTTGGATTATATGAGTGGTTAGTCATGCCTTTTGGGTTAACTAATGCACCTAGTACTTTCATGAGATTAATGAACGAAGTTTTACGTGCTTTCATTGGACGATTTGTGGTAGTTTACTTTGATGACATATTGATTTATAGCAGATCTTTGGAAGAACATTTGGAACATTTACGTGTTGTTTTTATTGCTCTACGTGATGCACGTTTGTTTGGTAACCTAGGGAAGTGCACCTTTTGCACCGACCGAGTATCTTTTCTTGGCTATGTTGTTACTCCACAGGGAATTGAAGTTGATAAAGCCAAGATTGAAGCTATTGAGAGTTGGCCGCAGCCCAAAACGGTCACACAAGTGAGGAGTTTTCTTGGCCTCGCTGGATTCTATAGGCATTTTGTGAGAGATTTCAGCACCATTGCTGCACCTCTCAATGAGCTTACAAAGAAAGATGTGCCTTTTCTTTGGGGTACTGCACAGGAAGAGGCCTTCACGGTATTGAAAGATAAGTTGACACATGCTCCTTTACTCCAACTTCCTGATTTTAATAAGACTTTTGAGCTTGAATGTGATGCTAGTGGAATTGGATTAGGAGGTTTGTTATTACAAGATGGCAAACCTGTTGCATACTTTTCTGAAAAATTGAGTGGGCCTAGTCTGAATTATTCTACTTATGATAAAGAATTATATGCTCTTGTTCGGACTTTAGAAACATGGCAACATTATTTATGGCCCAAAGAATTTGTTATACATTCTGATCATGAATCTTTGAAACATATTAAAAGTCAAGCTAAACTGAATCGTAGACATGCTAAATGGGTTGAATTCATTGAGACTTTCCCTTATGTCATTAAACACAAGAAGGGAAAAGAAAATGTTATTGCTGATGCATTGTCTCGTCGCTATACTATGCTTTCACAACTTGACTTCAAAATATTTGGTTTGGAGACCATCAAAGATCAATATGTGCATGATGCTGATTTTAAAGATGTAATGCAGAATTGTAAAGAAGGAAGAATGTGGAACAAGTTTGTTGTTAACGATGGATTTGTGTTTCGTGCTAACAAGCTATGCATTCCAGCTAGCTCCGTTCGTCTTTTGTTGTTGCAGGAGGCGCATGGAGGAGGATTAATGGGACACTTTGGCGTGAAGAAGACGGAGGACGTACTTGCTACACTTTTCTTTTGGCCAAAGATGAGACGGGATGTTGAGCGTTTTATTGCTCGCTGCACTACATGTCAAAAAGCTAAGTCACGACTCAATCCTCATGGTTTATATATGCCTTTGCCTGTTCCTAGTGTTCCTTGGGAGGATATATCTATGGACTTTGTTTTAGGTTTACCTCGAACAAAGAAGGGGAGGGATAGCATATTTGTTGTCGTGGATAGATTCTCGAAAATGGCACACTTTATACCATGTCATAAAAGTGATGATGCTGTTAATGTTGCTGATTTGTTCTTTCGTGAAATTATTCGCTTGCATGGTGTGCCAAATACTATTGTTTCAGATCGTGATACTAAATTTCTTAGCCACTTTTGGAGATGTTTATGGGCTAAGTTGGGGACTAAACTGCTTTTTAGTACTACTTGTCACCCCCAAACTGATGGACAAACTGAAGTAGTCAATAGAACGTTGTCTACTATGCTTAGGGCTGTTTTGAAGAATAATAAGAAAATGTGGGAGGAATGCTTGCCTCATATTGAATTTGCTTATAATCGTCATTGCATTCTACTACTAAGATGTGCCCTTTTGAAGTTGTGTATGGTTTCCTACCTCGTGCACCTATTGATTTGTTGCCTCTTCCATCTTCGGAGAAGGTTAATTTTGATGCTAAACAACGTGCTGAATTGATTTTAAAAATGCATGAGTTAACTAAGGAAAACATTGAGCGCATGAATGCTAAATATAAACTTGCTGGAGATAAGGGTAGAAAACATGTTGTGTTTGCACCTGGAGATCTTGTTTAGTTACATTTGCGTAAGGATAGATTTCCTGATTTGCGCAAATCAAAGTTAATGCCACGTGCTGATGGTCCCTTTAAGGTGTTAGAGAAAATAAATGATAATGCATATAAACTTGAGCTGCCTGCAGATTTTGGGGTTAGTCCCACTTTTAACATTGCAGATTTGAAGCCTTATTTGGGTGAGGTAGATGAACTTCCGTCGAGGACGACTTCATTTCAAGAAGGGGAGGATGATGAGGACATCAATACAATTGTTACACCCACAGCCCCTGCTGCTATACATACTGGACCAATTACTAGAGCTCGTGCACGCCAACTAAATTACCAGGTACTTTCGTTTCTTGGTAATGATTCTAATGTTCATGAGAATATGATGCTGCCTAAATTGGATACATTTGTTTTGCTTACAAATGAAGGGCCTAGCTTGGAGAAGGATGAGCATTGGAGCAAGAACAAGCATGGAGATGATGGCATGCGCAAGGGGAACAAGAACGGAGTTACAAGTGATGATTTCAGGACTTTGAAGCCACCATAATGGGTGCATGAAGCCTTGGACGAAATATACAAGATGCCACTTCATAAATTTCGTCCCGAGGCTATTTTAGGTGCTGCGTCACCTTATTATTGGGCCAGGCCCATGTAATTTCGAAATACATAAGTATAGGCTATTTTTAGAGTCTGTATGTGTGGGGAAACAAGAGATAGGGTTGATTTCGGACCCCTCCACCAAGGGTCACGAAATTCCCCCCTCTTCCTCCATATATACAGCCCTTAGGGCATCGTTTAGACTTTGGGTTTTGTTTAGATTAAAAGTTCGCCATAGCTGCAACTTCGCGTACTTCGTTTCTGTTCAACGACCAGAGAAAGGCGTCACAGAACCCCACCTTGATCAATAAAGCTTTCATCTTATATTCGCAATATCCAGATTGCAATCTTAGTTTCTTGCTTGTTCTTCGTTTGCTCGCAGGAAACAGACCCTCGTGGTCAGGTTGATCGTGCTCCGGCGTGGTCAATAACCTCTCGGAGTTGGTTTAGCGATTGCTAAGGCGCGACGTCCTCGCACGTTCGTAGTCGGATCGTCAAAGTCGACTTCCACCAAAGCGAAATCCACCATCTCATCGAAAGACGGGACACCTTTGCCTCTATCATCGTCTCCGCGAGTCCCCAATGCACTAATAGGTTTGGGTATTTTTCTGAGTTGACCTTTGGCCTTTACGCACTAACCACCACGCGAGAATAGTTATGGGCCTCGATGTCGCAGTATCAGTCGAAGCTTTGTCAGACGTCCAGTTTAGCATGGCGGCATCGTCAGATCGTGCTGGCCATCCGAGGCGGTGATAGAGACGGGGGTGTCCCGATCTTTCGATGAGATGATAACTATCGATTTGGTGGAGACGACTTTGACAATCCGACTACGAACGTGCACAATGTTGCGCCTTAGCAATCGCTTAACCAATCTCCTGAGGTTACTGACGATGCTGGAAGCACGGTCAGCCTGACCACAAAGGTCTATTCCTGCAAGCAATCGAAGAACGAGCAAGAATATGATAAAGCAATCTGAATATTGCAAATATATATGAAGTATTGATAATGGTGGGGATCCGGAAGCGGTCTTGGTCTGGTCGTTGGACACAAACGAAGTACACGAAGTTGCAATGGCTAACTTTTAACTAAACAAATCCCAAGGAAAAGCTACTAGATGGATCTACTTATATAGGAGCAAGGGGCGGCGGTCAAGGAGGTGGGAGGACGTCCCAAGGCAGCCTAAAACTAAATCTAGGTCGTACAAGCCAATGGGCCCAAGTGGAGGTGATGTAACACCTTTGGACTTGTAGTTTGACTCGGATTCTGCTGCAGCATCAGATTGTTTCGTCCACAACTCAACGCTCCGGACGAATTTGAAGGTGATTCCAATTGGGTTAGAAAGTGCACGAAATCTAGTTTCCAACAAAAAAAGAATCACCCAATTCGGAGTCCGTATGAAAAACTTCTGTGCGTTTTGAGTCAGGTGTGTCTGTGCAGTCCGAATCTGAATCCAGAACGTGAGAGACTTGGACTCTATCTTCTCTTGGGCCAAAAGTGACGTGAGAGAACTTTTTGGACAGCATATAAACATCTCTTTCTTCCTTATCTTCATATGTGGATTGTACAAATGTCCCATACACCTGCAATTAGACAAAACACAAAAGTGTGTGAAGTATTTTTGTTCTGGATAACACAAATAGATTATTGAATAGTTTGCACTAGAAATCACCTGACAAATATGCATATATGCAATATTTTTGGTCATATCCAAGGTAGTCATGTCCTCATCATCCTCCCCTTCTTGAAAATAAAACCGTCCTCGGCGTTGCTTAATCTGAAATGTGGCTAACAAAAGAGACAAGGTGTACATGTTGTATATGTATATGTCATCCATTTTTACTTCCCTTGATTTTTGCATATATGACACATGAATAGATGAGTAACTTGCATAGTTCATAAAATCTAAAGCCAAAAAATTAGCACAAGAAGTAGAAGGCATGAAAATATTGCAACTCAGTTTGCACATATAAGTGAAGCTCTTATTCATTTCAAAAGATTGACAATGTTCATCATTAAACCATCCCAACATTGGTGAATAAACCTTACTTGCATCAAATTTACATGCTACAACATGCTTAAATAAGCAAACATGCAATAAGTCATTCAACACAGAATCATCACCAAGATTAGATGATAGAGGCAAAGGTGTCCCGTCTTTCGATGAGATGATGGATATCGCTTTGGTGGAAGTCGACTTTGACGATCCGACTACGAACGTGCGAGGACGTCGCGCCTTAGCAATCGCTAAACCAACTCCGAGAGGTTATTGACCACGCCGGAGCACGATCAACCTGACCACGAGGGTCTGTTTCCTGCGAGCAAACGAAGAACAAGCAAGAAACTGAGATTGCAATCTGGATATTGCGAATATAAGATGAAAGCTTTATTGATCAAGGTGGGGTTCTGTGACGCCTTTGTCTGGTCGTTGAACACAAACGAAGTACGCGAAGTTGCAGCTATGGCGAACTTTTAATCTAAACAAAACCCAAAGTCTAAACGATGCCCTAAGGGCTGTATATATGGAGGAAGAGGGGGGAATTTCGTGGCCCTTGGTGGAGGAGTCCGAAATCAACCCTATCTCTTGTTTCCCCACACATACGGACTCTAAAAATAGCCTATACTTATGTATTTCGAAATTACATGGGCCTGGCCCAATAATAAGGTGACGCAGCACCTAAAAGAGCCTCGGGACGAAATTTATGAAGTGGCATCTTGTATATTTCGTCCAAAGCTTCATGCACCCATTATGGTGGCTTCAAAGTCCTGAAATCATCACTTGTAACTCCGTTCTTGTTTCCCTTGCGCATGCCATCATCTCCATGCTTGTTCTTGCTCCAATGTTCATCCTTCTCCAAGCTAGGCCCTTCATTTGTAAGCAAAACAAATGTATCCAATTTAGGCAGCATCATATTCTCATGAACATTAGAATCATTACCAAGAAACGAAAGTACCTGGTAATTTAGTTGGCGTGCACGAGCTCTAGTAATTGGTCCAGTATGTATAGCAGCAGGGGCTGTGGGTGTAACAATTGTATTGATGTCCTCATCAGATAGCATATTTGTTGTCGTGGATAGATTCTCGAAAATGGCACACTTTATACCATGTCATAAAAGCGATGATGCTGTTAATGTTGCTGATTTGTTCTTTCGTGAAATTATTTGCTTGCATGGTGTGCCAAATACTATTGTTTCAGATCGTGATACTAAATTTCTTAGCCACTTTTGGAGATGTTTATGGGCTAAGTTGGGGACTAAACTGCTTTTTAGTACTACTTGTCACCCCCAAACTGATGGACAAACTGAAGTAGTCAATAGAACGTTGTCTACTATGCTTAGGGCTGTTTTGAAGAATAATAAGAAAATGTGGGAGGAATGCTTGCCTCATATTGAATTTGCTTATAATCGTTCATTGCATTCTACTACTAAGATGTGCCCTTTTGAAGTTGTGTATGGTTTCCTACCTCGTGCACCTATTGATTTGTTGCCTCTTCCATCTTCGGAGAAGGTTAATTTTGATGCTAAACAACGTGCTGAATTGATTTTAAAAATGCATGAGTTAACTAAGGAAAACATTGAGCGTATGAATGCTAAATATAAACTTGCTGGAGATAAGGGTAGAAAACATGTTGTGTTTGCACCTGGAGATCTTGTTTGGTTACATTTGCGTAAGGATAGATTTCCTGATTCGCGCAAATCAAAGTTAATGCCACGTGCTGATGGTCCCTTTAAGGTGTTAGAGAAAATAAATGATAATGCATATAAACTTGAGCTGCCTGCAGATTTTGGGGTTAGTCCCACTTTTAATATTGCAGATTTGAAGCCTTATTTGGGTGAGGAAGATGAACTTCCGTCGAAGACGACTTCATTTCAAGAAAGGGAGGATGATGAGGACATCAATACAATTGTTACACCCACAGCCCCTGCTGCTATACATACTGGACCAATTACTAGAGCTCGTGCACGCCAACTAAATTACCAGGTACTTTCGTTTCTTGGTAATGATTCTAATGTTCATGAGAATATGATGCTGCCTAAATTGGATACATTTGTTTTGCTTACAAATGAAGGGCCTAGCTTGGAGAAGGATGAGCATTGGAGCAAGAACAAGCATGGAGATGATGGCATGCGCAAGGGGAACAAGAACGGAGTTACAAGTGATGATTTCAGGACTTTGAAGCCACCATAATGGGTGCATGAAGCCTTGGACGAAATATACAAGATGCCACTTCATAAATTTCGTCCCGAGGCTATTTTAGGTGCTGCGTCACCTTATTATTGGGCCAGGCCCATGTAATTTCGAAATA
>NW_021251501.1:0-419 GCF_002162155.2 Triticum dicoccoides
GTTTAAATCCTGCAAATTCGGGATCCCCATGCCCCCAAATTCTTTTCTCATACACACAGATTGCCAGTTAGCTAAGTGAATTCTATGATTTCCTTCCTCATCACTCCAGAGGCAATTAGCTAGTTGAGAGTTGACCAAAGTAATTGCCCATTTAGGGAATTTAAAAAAAGATAGCATGTAAATAGGGATGCTGGCTAGGCAGGTTTTCACTAAAGTAACTCTGCCTAATAATGAAAGTAATTTACCCCTCCAGCTAGCCATCCTAGCCAGCAGAGCATCAACAAGGGGTTGTAAATCTTCTCTCCTAAGTTTGTCAAAATGCAAGGGAATCCCCAAATATTTGATAGGGAATTTCCCTTTAATACAATTGAATATGTCTAGAAAAACCTGAGTTTCTGCCTCGTCCAGGTTAATGGGGA
>NW_021251502.1:0-1778 GCF_002162155.2 Triticum dicoccoides
GCCCCTCTCGTACGCGACACAGCTCCCATTCGAAGCTGGTGCACGAGGGGAGAGGCTTTGGCTGGTGGTGGAAAGGAGAGGAGTAGGCACAACAAAGCAATCAGAGTTCCTGGGACAAGATTCCTGAGCTTAGACATTGCCAATGTGGGTTTTTTCTTATGGGTATTTGGGTATGAAGTATGCAAGTATGTTTGTGTGCTTACGAACTCCGGTCTGGATCTTGTTATATAGTGGATCTGTCCTTGGGTTCAGAGGACAAGTCGCCGGTGGACGGAAGACTGGCTACCACCATTGATGTGATTTGTATGTCTTATGCTTGCAGAAACCTAACATACACGGCAACCACGAGACACTGTAGTGATATTCTACATACGAGGATGTCTTTCTCATCTAGAATAGGAGGATTTTACCAGGATATGTGGTTCCCATTCCACTGATGGGACTGTGACCGGTCTGGATCTTGTTCTATAGTGAATCTGTCCTTGGATTCAGAAGACAAGTCACGGGTCGACGTAAGACTGGCTACCACCATCGATGTGATTTATATGTCTTATGCTCATAGAAATCTAAGATACACGTGATATTCTACATACATGTTCTTCTCGTCTAGATACCAGGATGTGTGGTTCCACTTCCATTAATAGGACTGTGACCTATAATAAGACTAATGAAGATGCCTGATTTTTTCCGCAAAAAAGAAGATGCCTAATTTGTAAGAGCTAGCCTAGTCTTTGCTTCCCTTACCTATCACACAGGGCATCAGTGTCAATGAGCCATCAGTCACCTGTAGGGGTCAAGGATGGATGATTACAAACTTGCAAGGACAGTATATATAGTTGGCGATTGTGATACAGACAATTCACAAAAGAAGCATTTATACAAGTTTCACTTGGCAAGCCGACTTGAATATATAATGTGTACTGCTTTTGTTTTTATTTTTTCTTTGTAAACTCAAGTGCTTAACTATATTGGTTTTACTGGCACACTAACACACACGGCAACTGCATGGCACGGTAAGTGATATCCTCGTCTTCTAGAAATACCATGATGTCCGGTTCCAGTGATGCGAGTACGACGTATAACGTTCCAAGGAACCTGCCGGGGTCAAAGAAGAATTATAATGAAACAAAATAAAGATACCGGATTTGTTAGCAAAACCAGTCTCTGCTTCATAACCTATCACACAAGGCATCCGGCACCTGCATGGGGCAAAGATGGATGGTTGAAAAACTGCAAGGACAGTACACCGGGGATTGTAATACAGATAAGCCAGAAGAAGAAAAAAAACACGAATACGAGTTTCACTCGTCTAGCCGACTTGAATATATACAGTGTATTGGTTTGATATTTCTTTTTCTCTTTGCAAGCTTAAGTCCTTAACTGAAATTGTTTTACTGGGTCCAAACAAACACAGCAACCACATGGCACGGTAAGTGATAGATATCCTCATCGTCTAGAAATACCAGGATGTGTAGTTCCGGTGATGCAACCAATGTTTATTGCTTAAGCCTCGTGGGCATATACTGCGTCAAGGAAGGCGGCACAACGCATACCACGAGAAGTCGACACGTGGGCACTAGTAGAAAAAGGGTCAAATGTGAAGCATATTAGTGTCGGTTTGTAAAAAAACGGCACTAATGTGATCAATAGTACCGGTTCGTGGCCGCGATCAATAGTACCGGTTCGTGGCGAACCTTTAGTACCGGTTCATGCCACGAACCGGTACTAAATAGGCTGTGGCAGCCTGTGGTCAGGCTATGGCCCCACCATCACCATTT
>NW_021251503.1:0-896 GCF_002162155.2 Triticum dicoccoides
TGCCATTGTTGATGACCGACACGTAAGCGCACCTTGGGGTTCAACAACTATAGAAATCCCTCCGGGACCCCAAAACAGTGAGTAATCCAAGAAATGGGCCAGAACTGGCCAAAACTGCCAGTGTTGATGACCGACACGTAAACGCACCACAGGGTTCGTTAACCATGGAAACCACTCCGGGACCCCGAAATAGTGAGTGGTAGTCCATGAAATGGGCCAGAATCGGCCAAAACTGCCAGTCTTGATGACCGACACGTAAGCGCACCTTGGGCTTCAACAACTATGGAAATCTCTTCGGGACCCCAAAACAGTGAGTAATAATCCAAGATACGGGTCAGAATCGGCCAAAACTGCGAGTGTTGATAACCGACACATAAACGCACCACAGGGTTCGTTAACCATGGAAACCACTCCAGGACCCCAAAACAATGAGTAATAGTCCATGAAATGGGCCACAATTGGCCAAAACTGCTAGTGTGGATGACCGACACGTAAGCGGACCTTGGGGTTCAACAATTATGGAAATTGCTTCGTTACCCGAAAACGGTGACTAATAATCAAAGAAACGGGCTAGAATCGGCCTAAACTGTTAGTGTTGATGACTGACACATAAACGCACCACATGGTTCGTTAACCATGGAAACCACTTCGGGACCCCAAAACAGTGAGTAATAGTCCATGAAACGGCCCAAAATCGGCCAAAACTGCCAGTGTTGATGACCGACACGTAAGCGCACCTTGGGGTTCAACAACTATAGAAATCGCTCCGGGACCCCAAAACAGTGAGTAATCCAAGAAATGGGCCAGAACTGGCCAAAACTGCCAGTGTTGATGACCGACACGTAAACGCACCACAGGGTTCGTTAACCATGGAAACCACTCCGGGACCCCGAAAT
>NW_021251504.1:0-651 GCF_002162155.2 Triticum dicoccoides
TGCTAGCGTCTCTCTTGAGCTGTGCAACACGAGCGTTTTCCGTGGATTCCACATTTTGTGCTCATCCTTGGTTGCACGACCCCATTTATCTATCCGTGTGCGTGTTTCCGTGTGCCACATATTGCTATTGATCTACTTGTTACACTTGCGAATTTGTGAATCTCTTTCAACATTATTGACTCTTGCTAACACTTTACATCAAATTTTTGTTCCACTATCCTCACCGAGCTCCACCATAAGCCTTACTTGTGTAGGTGTGAGAAACGGATAAGAATTGGTACCAATTGTGCTATTTCCTTGTCCACATTGGAGTGATCATTGATCCACTTTCAACTTAGGTCAAGGTACATTTGGTATTCGTTCTTCTCTTTCTCCACTCATATTGTCTCAAATCTTGTGATGGATAGGCAAGGCATTTCATCTCCGGTCTTCCACAACAACGACGGCGTATACAACTACATCAACAACAAGCTTTCCGCATAAAAGGAGGAGCAAGATGCAAGGATGGAAGAGATTCGGACCTTGTTGATCATCCATTCTTCCACTTCGTCATCCTCAAGGCGGCGGCGTTCAAGTCACAAGTCTTCGAAGCGCAAAAAGGATGCAAACGCAAGTCGTCCTCGTCCACATCTCCATGGCGACCACCATCAC
>NW_021251505.1:0-1557 GCF_002162155.2 Triticum dicoccoides
AAAAAAATGAAAAATCAAAGCGTCCAGAAAAAAACCCACGACTAAGGAAAGAAATAAAAGGAAAAGAAATCGAAGTGTTTCACAACAGGGTGGGATAGCCGAGTGGTTGGTGCCCTTCCCATCGAACTTAGAGGTTGTGAGTTTGAAGGCAGTGGTTCCCCGTCAGAAAGGAAAACAAAATGGAACAGCTAAAAAAATAAGCATCAAAATGGAAACTGTGGCAACACGATGCATCCAACTAGGCCGTGGCCCAAGGGCCTTATGCTTTGGTAATAAAAACAAACACTGCCGTTGTTCAAAAAAGAAATACTGCCAGCCAGAGTAGCTTGCTTCGTACGGCCCGGCTACTAATTTTCCCCTTTAAAAACACAGGGCGAATTAATGAGTCTTTTTTTGGAAGGAGGACAAATTTTTTTGAGTGAAGGAAGACGAATTAACAAGTCAATTTATTTGATGACCACCTCAAAAAGTTGAGAGCTTATTTACAAGCTCCTTTTTCACTAAAAAAATACATAAAATTTGACATTTACTTCAAAAAGAAGTAAATGTACCTTTCTTTTTCTTTCTCTTCATGTATTTTTTCCACAGAAACTACTTTTTCTTTTGATAACAAGCACACACACACATGCACACCAGTATTTAAATCCTAGTGTGTACAGTCACCCTACGAATCTACCACCCCACCAAGAGTCTCTTAAACCCTTGATATCCCCATATATGTTCATGTATCCCCTTCATTCTTGGTTGTGCGAAGGGGCTCCACGCGCGCCCTAGTATCATATTTCTCCTTGGAGGCTTAGTCGTGGAGCCTCCTACCATCAAATGGTGGGTGAGATTTCCAAGAGAAATCCTTAGCTCCAGGTTCTTCGAACGAACGATGGTGGTGGCTAGATCGCATCTTCCTTTGAAGTCATCACCTTGGAGAACCAAGATTCAGTTATTTGTAGCTCCTCAAGAGGATGGTGGAATTAAAGTCGGCAGCCCGGATTATTGATGTTTGTGCATCGAGGCGGCGACCTTGGAACAATAGCGGGTAGCGGCTCTAAGAGGAAGGGCAATGGCTCCATGTGGCTTCGGTGGCAATTCTGTGTTGCTAGTGCGGCAGTGGGTTGTGCGGCGTTGCATCTTGAGGATGAGCGGTGATACGTCACGTAGCGGCCCAGAAGGCGGTATTGGTGGACTGCACAGGGCGTAGCAGAGGGTCGGAAGTTGGGTCATCGGCCCTGAAACTGCAGCAGCTTTGATGGTGGTAGCTTCGTGTTGCACGGGCGACGGGTGGTCGTTAGCATTTTGGCTGATGAAGTGAGCGTATGATCTCACGGTTTTGTGAGTCCTGAGTCTGCCCCTTTCATTCTCTTCAATGGTGGTGCCAGGCTTGCTAGTTTGGCAAATGGTTTCCCATTAAGTTATGTGTTTTCGATTGGCATCTCTTGAGAGCGCATCTGGTGCACCTGGCCACCTGGCTAATTGGTGCTACTGATGCACTGAACCTTGGTTGCACAATAAAGGAAAAAGTCCATTTTAAATCTTAAGATCGTAGAGGTTCGGCGAATCAAA
>NW_021251506.1:0-552 GCF_002162155.2 Triticum dicoccoides
CTCGATGCACTCACTACAGAGCAAGTCATGAAAAGCTAAGCATACACCCATTAAGAAGACACAAAATGAAAGATAGACATGTCAAGAACAATAGCATAGCATGCACGAATCAACTACAACATCATCGTCAAAATTGCAAACAAGTTGACAATCTGCCCAGATTCACAAAGTAGCAAAAGTAGAGCTCGATTGACTGAAGCTAGCATGCTCGATAATGCAAACAAAGACATGGATGGATAGATCACTACAAGATTAACAAAACATCCTTACTGATCATCCTCAAAAGAGGCACGGATCACTAGGAAACAACATGAACATATGGCAATATCTGATAAACAGCTCAAAGACTTAGTGGAAATGCTAAGTCCCTGAAATCAGGATTAACAAGAGCACCACTTTGCAAGCTTGTGCTAGTCACCACACACATCACAAAAAATACATGGATTGCACCTCTGGAAAGATGACAAAACCCTTATCAAAACATATGTAGAACTCATGGGCATAGCATGCACACAATAATCATGGCAAAAATGACAAAAAGCTAAATGGAGC
>NW_021251507.1:0-829 GCF_002162155.2 Triticum dicoccoides
CACTAGTATGCCTCTACTTGACTAGCTTGTTAATGAAAGATGGTTATGTTTCCTAATCATGAACAAAGAGTTGTTATTTGATTAAAAAGGTCACATCATTAGTTGAATGATCTGATTGACATGACCCATTCCATTAGCTTAGCACCCGATCATTTAGTATGTTGCTATTGCTTTCTTCATGACTTATACATGTTCCTATGACTATGAGATTATGCAACTCCCGTTTACTGGAGGAACACTTTGTGTGCTACCAAACGTCACAACGTAACTGGGTGATTATAAAGGTGCTCTACAGGTGTCTCCAAAGGTACTTGTTGGGTTGGTGTATTTCGAGATTAGGATTTGTCACTCTGAATGTCGGAGAGGTATCTGTGGGCCCTCTCGGTAATGCACATCACATAAGCCTTGCAAGCATTACAACTAATGTTTTAGTTGTGAGATGATGTATTATGGAACGAGTAAAGAGACTTGCCGATAACGAGATTGAACTAGGTATTGGATACCGACGATCAAATCTCGGGCAAGTAACATACCGATGACAAAGGGAACAACGTATGTTGTTATGCGGTCTGACCGATAAAGATCTTCGTAGAATATGTAGGAGCCAATATGGGCATCCAGGTCTCGCTATTGGTTATTGACCGGAGACGTATCTTGGTCATGTCTACATTGTTCTCGAACCGTAGGGTCCGCACGCTTAACGTTACGATGACAGTTATTATGAGTTTATGTATTTTGATGTACCGAAGGTTGTTCGGAGTCCCGGATGTGATCATGGACATGACGAGGAGTCTCGGAATGGTCGAGACATAAAGATCGATATATTGGA
>NW_021251508.1:0-586 GCF_002162155.2 Triticum dicoccoides
GCTGCCGCCGGCATTTGGAGGGGGGAAACGGACGCGTGGAGTCTACACGGATGGGATCTTGCTGTGGGTTTGGCCCGGATGTTGCTCCAAAGTGTTCCTATGGGCTGACCTAACACAACCGGGTGGGGAGGTCCACTGGTCAAAGCCCTTCCGTGCTAAGTCAAAGGTCTAGATCCCGTGGTCAAACGCTACAGGGTTAGGCGGGACGGGGGCACTGGGGGGGTAGCAATGCCACCGGAGCGGTGCACCGGGCCCTGATACATGCGGGGTGGTGTGGTGGCATGTTCGAAGAGGCGGGACGTGTCTCCGGTGCGTGGCCCCCCCTCACGGACGGCGATGACACGGTAGTAGACGTTCTACGGTAACGATGCGGCGTCAATATTACTAAATACTCGGAGCGCGATAAAATCATGAATTTTTTTTGCACGACGTGGGCACATGTGCTATAGGAACAATGGTATTTTTCATAAATTTTGGTGATGGAGAAGTATCCGAAAAATTCCCTCTACGCGGATTGCCCTTCGCGCATCGACGGCTGTGGCCGGCGGCCTCCGGGGGCTAGCATGCCGCCAAATCTTGCGTAGGC
>NW_021251509.1:0-1344 GCF_002162155.2 Triticum dicoccoides
TCGTCGTCGTGCACATGATGCTTGGAGGTGACTTGCCCTTCTTGACGATGTTGATCACGAATGTGATGGTGGTCGCCATGTAGATGTTGACTTGGACGACTTGCACTTGCATCTTGTTTGTGCTCCGAAGATGATCGACTTGGTCGCCGCCGCCTTGATGATGACGAAGGGGAAGTAGACTTGATCAAGGCTCTAATCTCCTCCATCCTTGCATCTTGCTCCTCTTTATGTGCGGCAAGCTTCTTGTCGAAGTAGTCCCTTCTCCTTGCTTCGGAGTGATGAATGTCGATGGAGATGTTCTCGATGCGCTCTCGCAATCTTGATTGTGTGCCTTGCACTTGTCATTGTAGATCGAAGATAGACGCTTTGGTGATGTAATTGTTCACCCCGTCGTTGTTGTCGAGGATCGGAGAGGAAATGCCTTGCCTATCCATCACAAGACTCGAGCAAATATGAGTGGGAGAAAGAGAAGAACTTATACCAATGTACCTTGACCGATGTTGAAAATGAATCAAGTTCACTCAAGTGCGGACAATGAAATAGCACTATTGGTACCAATCCTTGTCGGTTCTCACACGTACACAAGTAAAGCTTACAGTGGAGCTCGGTGACGATAGTGGCACAAAAATTTAATGCAAAATGTTAGCAAGAGTCAATAATGTTGAAAGAGATTCACAAATTCGCAAGTGAAACAAGTAGACCAATAGCAATATGTGTCACACGGAAACACACACACGGATAGATAAATGGGGTCGTGCAACCAAGGAATGAGCACAAAATGTGGAATCCACGGAAAACGCTCGTGTTGCACAACTCAAGAGAGACGCTAGCACGATTGCTCTATAGGCGGATACGACACTTGTGCACAACCTATAAGATGCAAAATGGATAAACTTCTATCCCAAGTATACTATGTATGTATGATTCCCGGTGTTTCTCTCAAGATGATCCAAGATGATCGTATATGACAATCTTATATGCAATGTGGTATGATGCTATGGCACTTGCTTACAAGCTTCTTTGGTCTCTTTCTTTTGCTTAAAAGCTTTATTTCTTTTTTTTCTATGGCCACTTTTGCACAATGCACAAACCAAGATAGCAATTGTGTATATGCGGGAACAAACTTGTGACACAAGATATGATACCAATATATGTACCACGATGATATGGTATGTCTGCTATGGGAAGTATGATCACTAATGTGCACAAGTCACGTTGCCGGCAATACTCAAATGGCTAGTCTCGATAGGCAAGTAACGCAAAATGGGCTAGAGGTTATCAATGCAATGGCAAGGGTAATATGCAATGGAGGGATACCACGATACCAAGATGATATGGAGGTTA
>NW_021251510.1:0-980 GCF_002162155.2 Triticum dicoccoides
ACCCTAACTCTAAGGTTAATCCATCATATCGTACATATATCTGCACCGCCATTTAGTTCTCTGATCGTTGCTTTGATAATTTCCAGGTCAAAATTGCTAATGGTCTCTTCTTTTTGATAGATACAACAAAAACCCAAACCTTTGCATCGACAACAACTCTTGCCAACCAACAAAAAGGGAAAACAATTTTAAGATTGTTGTTTGTATTGTTGTTCCGATAGTTGCGGTTGTTGTGATTGGAGCACTTGTAGTACTTCTGATTCTCATAGTGAGAAAAAAGAAAGGTGAAACACATCAATAAAACTACATTAATAGTTCTGCATTACTGCACCAAAGCAAGCAACAATGGGTAATACTAGTTTGGTTCTTGAATTTTGAAGGATCTACAAAGAGCAGCAAACAACAAGACCGTCAACACCTGGACAACCACCGATTCACATACAAAGAACTAGAGACCATAACAGACAACTTCAAGACAGTGCTTGGCCTAGGAGGGTTTGGAACTGTTTATGATGGCTTCTTGCAGGATGGTACCCAAGTTGCAGTCAAGTTACGGTCTCAATCCTCCAGTCAAGATGTAAGAGAGTTCTTGACAGAGGTAAAGTATTATCAACTGTAACCAGAGCATGGTGTATCGACATATTAGTCAAAAAAAAGACATATTAGTCAAGTAAATTTAATAAGCCAATTTTAGAAGCTTTGCCATTTTTCTTCCTATTCTTGCTCAGGCTCAGACAATAACGAAGATCCATCACAAGAATCTTTTATCATTAGTTGGTTATTGCAAGGATGGGATATATTTAGCTCTTGTCTACAAGCATATGTCTGGAGGAAATCTAGAAGATAAACTCAGAGGTATTCTAGTCCGTCTGTAAGAAGAGCATACGGTATCTCTGTCTCATGTTACACACTACTAACGTCAACCAAACTTTTACAGGAAAGAACGGCAAGGATGTATCCTTAACCTGGAGACAGAGGCT
>NW_021251511.1:0-411 GCF_002162155.2 Triticum dicoccoides
GGAGACCAACCTATTAACAATATGCTCAGTGCCAGTTCCTGTCTTTTTCCTGTTTTTAGTTTCAGAAAAGTTATTCTACAAAAGTCCGTGAAAAGACATGTTGACGATAGCACCAACACGAAGACGGAGTCCTAAGGAGAGTTGGAGGGGAGGCCCACAGGGAGCGACTAGGGGGCACGGGTCCACCCCCAGGCGCGCCCTCCACCCGCCTCCTTGACTGGGGCACCGCCTCGGGTCGCCTCTTCGCCTATTTAAAGCTCCCTGACCTAATTTTGCTGGGGACCGCGAAGGATTTTCCCAGTAACACGACAAAACTCTGCCACCATCAAAGCATAGTTTTGAGGGTCATAAGGCTATGCTCCGGAACCCTTCCGGGACAGGGATCGACCCCTGGAGCCATCTCCACCGACC
>NW_021251512.1:0-1449 GCF_002162155.2 Triticum dicoccoides
AAGTTTGATACTTGATGATTGTTTTGAGATATGAAGATGGTGATATTAGAGTCATGCTAGTTGAGTAGTTGTGAATTTGAGAGATACTTGTGTTAAAGTTTGTGATTCCCGTAGTATGCACATATGGTGAACCATTATGTGATGAAATCGGAGCATGATTTATTTATTTATTGTCTTCCTTATGAGTGGCGGTCGGGGATGAGTGATGGTCTTTTCCTACCAATCTATCCCCCTAGGAGCATGCGCGTAGTACTTTGTTTTGATAACTAATAAATTTTTGCAATAAGTATGTGAGTTCTTTATGACTAATGTTGAGTCCATGGATTATACGCACTCTCACCCTTCCACCATTGCTAGCCTCTCTAGTAACGCGCAACTTTCGCCAGTACCATAAACCCACCATATACCTTCCTCAAAACAGCCACCATACCTACCTATTATGGCATTTCCATAGCCATTCCGAGATATATTGCCATGCAACTTTCCACCGTTCCGTTATTATGACACGCTTCATCATTGTCATATTGCTATGCATGATCATGTAGTTGACATTGTATTTGTGGCAAAGCCACCGTTCATAATTCTTTCATACATGTCACTCATGAGTCATTGCACATCCCGGTACACCGCCGGAGGCATTCATATAGAGTCTTATCTTGTTCTAAGTATTGAGTTGTAATTCTTGAGTTGTAAGTAAATAAAAGTGTGATGATCATCATTATTAGAGCATTGTCCCAGTGAGGAAAGGATGATGGAGACTATGATTCCCCCACAAGTCGGGATGAGACTCCGGACGAAAAATAAAAAAAGAGAAAAAAGAGGCCAAAAAAAGAGAAGGCCCAAAAAACAAAAAAATGAGAGAAAAAGAGAGAAGGGGCAATGCTACTATTCTTTTACCACACTTGTGCTTCAAAGTAGCACCATGATCTTCATGATAGAGAGTCTACTATGTTGTCACTTTCATATACTAGTGGGAATATTTCATTATAGAACTTGGCTTGTATATTCCAATGATGGGCTTTCTAAAAATGCCCTAGGTCTTCTTGAGCAAGCGAGTTGGATGCACACCCACTTAGTTTCTTTTTGAGCTTTCATACACTTATAGCTCTAGTGCATCTGTTGCATGGCAATCCCTACTCACTCACATTGATATCTATTAATGGGCATCTCCATAGCCCGTTGATACGCCTAGTTGATGTGAGACTATCTTCCTCCTTTTTGTCTTCTCCACAACCACCATTCTATTCCACCTATAGTGCTATATCCATGGCTCACGCTCATGTATTGCGTGAAGATTGAAAAGTTTGAGAACATCAAAAGTATGAAACAATTGCTTGGCTTGTCATCGGGGTTGTGCATGATTTAAATATTTTGTGTGATGAAGATAGAGCATAGCCAGACTATATGATTTTGTAGGGATAGCTTTCTTTGGCCATGTTATTTTGAGAA
>NW_021251513.1:0-412 GCF_002162155.2 Triticum dicoccoides
AGCAACAGGAAACGATGCGACACCTCATGCTGGAATGCCCTCTCGCCCGTCAGGCATGGCACGAGACACTGGCCTGGCTTCGCATCCCGGCCCCGATCCCCTCGCAGGAACCATCGCTTACGGACTGGTGGAGACAGGCCAACGAAGACACGCCGCCGACACTGCGCAAGGCCCTGAAATCTGTCGCATTGCTTGTGCCTTGGATGGTCTGGAAGCACCGAAACAGCTGCGTCTTTGATAATGCGACGCCTTCCCTCAACACACTACTAGATAGCATTAGGGACGAGGCCCGCTCATGGGCGGCAGCAGGGGCACCTGGTCTCCGACTTGTGCTGCCCCAAACCTGGGATGTGCACTAATTAACCGGCTGTAACCTGCACATCCTCGGATGATTGTAACTGAACCCCTCCTT
>NW_021251514.1:0-386 GCF_002162155.2 Triticum dicoccoides
GCCTCCGCCATTAGAGCCTCGTCTCGAGTTCCTGTATGCAGTAATGGAGGAGGAAGAGGAGGAGAAACGAAGCGAGGTGCGAAGAAGAAGAAGGAGCACCACAGTCATTTTATAGCGCGAGATCGGTGTACGGTGGGCGAAGTCCACTAGCGCCGCTCATCGCCCGATCGCCGGTGTTCGGAGGCGAATCCGTGTGCAGTGCCGACAGCGCACTGGCCCGCGAAGTGAGTGCACACTGCACCAGCAGCAAGCACGCCGCGCACTACCGCAGTACGACCTAGATGCCCTACGCGCTAGACGTCGCCAGTGGAGAAAGCGCGGGAAAGCGCGCGGAAGAGAGGAAGAAGGAGAGACTGACCGTGGGCCCTGGGTCCACCTGTCAGCCA
>NW_021251515.1:0-941 GCF_002162155.2 Triticum dicoccoides
CGGTTTGTCTCCCGCTTGTTTCTCTCAGCTTCCATCATCACTTCGGCTAGTGAAGGAGGATGAGGCAGATTTTCATTCCTGGCTTCACTGCCTTCGGCCTGCTCTTGGGAAGCAGGATTAGCGCGTGTGTTGACCATCCTAGGTAAACAAGACAATGATTTAGTCAGAATGATGAAATTCCGACATGGAATACATAATGTAAGAAATAACTCGGAATGCAAGATGATCATCCGTATGACATGGTAGATACAGAAACTGCTTCTTTATTCCATCGTCATACACACCATACAAGGTTTAGTACAAGACCAAACAAAGTACTATTACGGTGAGAAAAGGATTACATCTCATCGGAGGCATTCCAAGCTCCTATACATTATTTTTCTACATCTCCAGAAGAGTACAGACTAGGTCATATCCCACGAGACACGCAGGACAATAGACGACACAGCTAGTGCGAACTAGTGATACTACTACTAACTCAGACCGATCCGTAGTAGTCCTCGTAGAAGTCACCTCCATAGCCTGGAAGCTCAACATGTTCATCCGGAAACAGACGGTCTCGCGGAGCTTGTGGACCATAAGGGCTAGGATGAGGCCTTGGACCAACAAACGGTGGCCTGCGGGGACCGCGAGGTGGGGTGATGCCTCCTACATCACGCCAAACCATCATGTCCGGCAGAGCAGATCTCACAGGATAGAGATCGCGCATATCTGAATATCCAGCTTGCACCGCCGGTGCGAACCGAGTCAAAGTGGCCCAGTGGTCAGCACGGGTATTGAAGAGCTCTAACCTTAAGGCCCGATTTTCACGGTCCTTATCCTCGAGCATCTCAGCAGTGGTGCGAGTCCGTGAATCCTCCTGAGTGGAGTCAGCATAGATAGCCTGGAGATATCCTTGTGCTCCCGGAAGTGATCCTGGCATATACCGGAAATCAGAGTCC
>NW_021251516.1:0-410 GCF_002162155.2 Triticum dicoccoides
GTATTTTGTAGAAAATATCGTTTCCCCCTGACTATTGGGACCCACTGGACGGGCCACCATATTTCGCGAAAAAAACGTTCCACCCACTGTTAGCTCGAACCCACCAGAAGTGCCTCCTTATTAGGCACAAAAAAATGAATACTCCCCCTGCTAGCTGGGACCCACCTTGCTGGGAGGCTGACTTGTGGGCCTACTAAGTTGACGGGGATGGAGGGCTTTGTCAACTTAGTAAATATGAATGATTCTAGCTCTAGTGACCGTACGATGTCCATCCAACGGCCGTAGTGCTTCTTCAACCTCTGGTCTTCTTGCTCCAGCTGCCCAAAGCAGCGCCGGTCATGCCACATGCTCCTGCCTCCCGTGGTCGGCTGTGATGCCATGGAGGCCTTACCGCCCCTACTACTTCCACC
>NW_021251517.1:0-1042 GCF_002162155.2 Triticum dicoccoides
ATAAGGTCAAGGTACAACTCCAAGTCGTCCTGTTACCGAAGATCACGGCTATTCGAATAGATTAACTTCCCTGCAGGGGTGCACCACATAACCCAACACGCTCGATCCCATTTGGCCGGACACACTTTCCTGGGTCATGCCCGGCCTCGGAAGATCAACACGTCGCAGCCCCACCTAGGCTCAACAGAGAGGCCAGCACGCCGGTCTAAACCTAAGCGCACAGGGGTCTGGGCCCATCGCCCATAGCACACCTGCACGTTGCGTACGCGGCCGAAAGCAGACCTAGCCTAGTGGCGTTCCAGTCCAATTCGGCGCGCGCCGCTCCGTCGCTGACGTCTGAAGTGCTTCGGCTGATACCACGACGTCGGGATACCCATAACTACTCCCACGTAGATGGTTAGTGCGTATAGGCTCGTAGCCAGACTCAGTTCAAATACCAAGATCTCGTTAAGCGTGTTAAGTGTCCGCGAACGCCGAACAGGGCCAGGCCCACCTCTCTCCTAGGCGGTCTCAACCTGCCCTGTCGCTCCGCCACAAAGATCCACACAGAGGGCCGTCGGGACAAAGGTCCTTTCAGCCCCCAATCCGTGAATCACTCGCGGGTACACTTCGAGCTGACCCGACTTTAGTCACCATCTGTATAGTATGTATGTATGTATAGTATATACCCGTGATCACCTCCCGAGTGATCACGGCCCAATAGTATAGCAAGGCAGACTGACAAGAATGTAGGGCCAATGATGATAAACTAGCATCCTATACTAAGCATTTAGGATTGCAGGTAAGGTATCAACAGGTGTAGCAACAATGTCAGGCTATGCATCAGAATAGGATTAACGAAAGCAGTAACATGCTACACTACTCTAATGCAAGCAGTATAGAGAAGAGTAGGCGATATCTGGTGATCAAGGGGGGGGGCTTGCCTGGTTGCTCTGGCAAGAGAGAGGGGTCGTCAACTCCGTAGTCGAACTGGGCAGCAGCAGCGTCGGTCTCGTAGTCTACCGGAGAGAAGAGGGGGAAGAAACAATGAATACCAAGTAAA
>NW_021251518.1:0-1231 GCF_002162155.2 Triticum dicoccoides
AGTTATTTCCAAGAGTAACAAACCCTGGGGTGCGTTTACGTGTCGGTCATCGACGCTCGCAGTTTTGGGCGATCCTGAGCCGTTTCGTGGACTATTATTCACCGTTTCGACAAAGCGATTTCCATAGTTGTTGAACCCCAAGGTGCGCTTACGTGTCAGCTATCAACACTTGCAGTTTTAGTCGATTTTGGCCCGTTTCGTGGGCTATTACTCACTGTTTGGGTCCCGGTGTGATTTCCATGATTAATAAACCCTGGGGTGCGTTTATGTGTCGGTCATCAACACTCGCGGTTTTTGTCGATTCGGACCCGTTTCGTGGACTATTACTCATTGTTTTGGGGTCCCAAAGCGATTTTCGTTCTTGTTAAACCCCAAGGTGTGCTTACGTGTCGGTCATCAACACTCACAGTTTTTGCCGATTCTGGCCTGTTTCGTGGACTATTAGTCATTGTTTTGGGGTCCCGGAGTGATTTCCACGAGTAACGAACCCTTGGGTGCGTTAATGTGTCGGTCATCAACACTCGCAGTTTTGCCGTTTCTGACCCGTTTCATGGACTGTTACTCACTGATTTGGGGTCCCGGAGTGATTTCCCCGATTAACGAACCCTGGGGTGCGTTTACGTGTCGGTCATCAACACTCTCGGTTTTTGTCGATTCTGACCCGTTTCGTGGACTATTACTCACCGTTTTGGGGTCCCAAAGTGATTTCCATTCTTGTTGAACCCCAAGGTGCGCTTACGTGTCGTTCGTCAACACTCACAGTTTTGGCCGATTCTGGCCCGTTTCGTGGACTATTTACTCACTGTTTTGGGGTCCCGTAGTGATTTCCACGAGTAACGAACCCTGGGGTGCATTTACGTCTCGGTCATCAAGACTCGTAGCTTTGGCCGATTATGACCCGTTTCGTGGACTATTACTCACCGTTTTAGGGTCCGAAAGCGATTTCCATAGTTGTTGAACCCCAAGGTGCTCTTACGTGTCGGTCATCAACACTCGCAGTTTTGGCCGATTCTGGCCCGTTTCGTGGACTAACTCACTGTTTTGGGGTCCCGGAGTGATTTCCACGATTAACGAACCCTGGGGTGCGTTTACGTGTCGGTCATCAACACTCGCTGTTTTTGTCGATTTCGACCCGTTTCATGGACTATTACTCACCGTTTTGGGGTCCCAAAGTGATTTCCATTCTTGTTGAACCCCAAGGTGCGCTTACGTGTCGGTCATCAAAACTCAC
>NW_021251519.1:0-517 GCF_002162155.2 Triticum dicoccoides
CGGGTCATAACACGTAGTAGGTGACTATAACTTGCAAGATCAGATCTAGAACATGGATATAATGGTGATAACATAAAGGGTTCAGATCTGAAATCATGGCACCTAGGCCTAAAGTGACAAGCATTAAGCATGGCAAAGTCATAGCAACATCAATCTCAGAACATAGTGGATACTAGGGATCAAGCCATAACAAAACTAACTAGATTACATGATGAATCTCATCCAACTCCTCACCGACGAAGGAGCCTATGAAGGAATTACTCACTCCCGATGGGGAGCATCATGGAATTGGCGATGGAGAAGGGTTGGTGATGACGAAGATTGAAGATCCCCCTCTCCGGAGCCCCAAACGGACTCCAGATCTGGCCTCCCGATGAAGAACAGGAGGTGACAGTGGCTCCGTCTCGTGGAACGCAATAATTCTTTATCCTTGTTTTTTCTAGAAAAATAAGATTTTATAGCGTCGGTTTCAAGGTCTACGGGACCACCAGGCGGGGACAACACATTTGGGCACGGC
>NW_021251520.1:0-1311 GCF_002162155.2 Triticum dicoccoides
AATATTCATCATTAAACCATCCCAACATTGGTGAATAAACCTTATTTGCATCAAATTTACATGCTACAACATGCTTAAATAAGCAAACATGCAATAAGTCATTCAACACAGAATCATCACCAAGATTAGAGGTCATATCAAAATGATTAAACATTGGTTCTTTTGCATCAATAGTTAATTCAATGGGTGCACTCAAGTCTTGAGCGTTGTACCTCGGATTGAATAGCACGTGCCCTAGCCCTTGTCATTGGTCCACTTGGAGCTTGGATAGTTGAGGGGGCGTCCAAGTGGATGGTCGTGGGATGCTGATGAGGACATCAATACAATTGTTACACCCACAGCCCCTGCTGCTATACATACTGGACCAATTACTAGAGCTCGTGCACACCAACTAAATTACCAGGTACTTTCGTTTCTTGGTAATGACTCTAATGTTCATGAGAATATGATGCTGCCTAAATTGGATACATTTGTTTTGCTTACAAATGAAGGGCCTAGCTTGGAGAAGGATGAACATTGCAGCAAGAACAAGCATGGAGATGATGGCATGCGCAAGGGGAACAAGAACGGAGTTACAAGTGATGATTTCAGGACTTTGAAGCCACCATAATGGGTGCATGAAGCCTTGGACGAAATATACAAGATGCCACTTCATAAATTTCGTCCCGAGGCTATTTTAGGTGCTGCGTCACCTTATTATTGGGCCAGGCCCATGTAATTTCGAAATACATAAGTATAGGCTATTTTTAGAGTCCATATGTGTGGGGAAACAAGAGATAGGGTTGATTTCGGACCCCTCCACCAAGGGCCACGAAATTCCCCCTATTCCTCCATATATACAGCCCTTAGGGCATCGTTTAGATTTTGGGTTTTTGTTTAGATTAAAAGTTCGCCATAGCTGCAACTTCGCATACTTCGTTTGTGTTCAACGACCAGACAAAGGCGTCACAGAACCCCACCTTGATCAATAAAGCTTTCATCTTATATTCGCAATATCCAGATTGCAATCTCAGTTTCTTGCTTGTTCTTCGTTTGCTCGCAGGAAACAGACCCTCGTGGTCAGGTTGATCGTGCTCCGGCGTGGTCAATAACCTCTCGGAGTTGGTTTAGCGATTGCTAAGGCGCGACGTCCACGCACGTTCGTAGTCGGATCGTCAAAGTCGACTGCCACCAAAGCGATATCCATCATCTCATCGAAAGACGGGACACCTTTGCCTCTATCAGATGCTCCGCATCATCTCCCCTCCCTTGGGGAAGATCCGTCCTCGGATCGAGTTCTTCATCACCATGGAAGGGAGAGAGATCTTTGAT
>NW_021251521.1:0-2743 GCF_002162155.2 Triticum dicoccoides
GTTGACCGCGTCCCCGCTCTTGGGCCCCGCCGTGGCCTCCCAGGCCCAGCGTGCCGCCCCCGCCTTCGGCCCAGATCCGCGGCCAGCATCGCCGGCCCAGCTCCCCGCGGTCCAGCGCGAGCGCCCCAAGGCCCAGCTCCAGCCGGCCTCGCCTTGGCCTGCCTCCTCCTCCAGCCGGGCCGAAGCCCACTGGGTGAGCCGACCCCAGCGCCCCCCTCCTCTTGTTTTTTTTTCACTCTTGTTGGGCTTGCCCCAGATCCGGCCCGCGTCATTTTTTTTCCAGATCGGCGATTTGTCTATTATCCTGAGACAGCAGTTTTGCAGTTTAGTCCCCCTAGTTCATGCATTTAATAACTCACAAACCGTGCATCGGATTAAAATGTTTTATATATGAAACTTGCTCAGAATTTTGTGTAGATTAATAATATCCAACTTTCATCTATGTTTGAGATGTTAAAAATGTTGTTTGCATTAATTTGCTCCTATGCCATGCTAAAATGCTTTATTTCATAACTAAATAACCGTAACTCCAATTTTAATAAACTTTATATGTAAATGGGGTAGAATTTTGCCTAGTTTATCATGGTGACCTTTATTTGCATGTTAAACAACTCTAAAATTGTGTTTAGGGCAGAACAGGACCTAATCTAAAATATGCATATGGGGAGTTTCTGGAATTGTTGTTCGTTGCTTCCGGCCTCATTTAAACTTGACTAGATAGGTAGTTTTACTTTGCTTCACCCTCTTGCCATATTAACCAACATTTAATATTGTTGAGTACATAACCGAGAGAGAACTAAATAATTGTCGTGGTGTTTCGTCAATATGCAACTCGTTGCATATTGATCTCCACTTAATTTGTAGAACTGCTTGTGCACTTTGCCATGCCATGCTTCATTAAACCGGACATGCATCATACTTGATTGCGCATCATGCCATGTTTATGTGATGTTTGTTTACTATGTTGTGTGCTTCTTTTCCGGTGTTTGCTTCTTCGGGTTGGTTCCGATAACGTCGCGTTTGTGAGGATCCGTTCAACTACGTCCGTTTGTCTTCTTCATGGACTCGTTCTTCTTCCTTGCAGGATTTCAGGCAAGATGATCATACCCTCGAAATCACTACTATCTTTGCTATGCTAGTTTGCTCGCTCTTTTGCCATGCCAATGCTACGATGCCTACCACTTGCTTGTCAGCCACCCAAATTGCCATGTTCAACCACTAACCCACCATGTCCTAGCAAACCGTTGATTGGCTATGTTACCGCTTTGCTCAGCCCCTCTTATAGCGTTGCTAGTTGCAGGTGAAGATCGAAGTTTGTTCCTTGTTGGAACATGGAGATGTTGTTCCTTGTTGGAACATGTTTACTTGTTGGGATATCACAATATATCTTACTTAATTAATGCATCTATATACTTGGTAAAGGGTGGAAGGCTCGGCCTTATGCCTGGTGTTTTGTTCCACTCTTGCCGCCCTAGTTTCCGTCATATCGGTGTTATGTTCCCGGATTTTGCGTTCCTTACGCGGTTGGGCTATAATGGGAACCCCTTGACAGTTCGCCTTAAGTAAAGCTCTTCCAGCAATGCCCAACATTGGTTTTACCATTTGCCACCTAGCCTCTTTTTTCCCTTGGGTTTCGCGGACTCAAGGGTCATCATTATTTTACCCCCCCGGGCCAGTGCTCCTCTGAGTGTTGGTCCGAACTGGGCAGCCTGCGGGCCACCTCGGGGAAACTTGAGGGTTGGTTTTACTCGTAGCTTGACCTATCTGAGTGTGCCCTGAGAAAGAGATATGTGCAGCTCCTATCGGGATTTGTCGGCACATTCGGGCGGTGTTGCTGGTTTAGTTTTACCCTGTCGAAATGTCTTGTTGTACCGGGATACCGAGTCTGATCGGAACGTCTCGGGTGGAGGTCTATTCCTTCGTTGACCGTGAGAGCTTGTCATGGGCTAAGTTGGGACACCCCTGCAGGGATTTGAACTTTCGAAAGCCGTGCCCGCGGTTATGGGCAGATGGGAATTTGTTAACGTCCGGTTGTAGAAAACCTGAAGTTGACCTTAATTAAAATACATCAACCGCGTGTGTAACCGTGATGGTCTCTTTCCGGCGGAGTCCGGGAAGTGAACACGGTGTTGGAGTTATGCTTGACGTAGGTAGTCCAGGATCACTTCTTGATCATACCTGTATTGACCGTGCTTTGCCTTCTCTTCTCGCTCTCATTTGCGTATGTTAGCCACCATATATGCTAGTCGCTTGCTGCAGCTCCACCTCATACCTTTACCTTACCCATAAGCTTAAATAGTCTTGATCTCGCGGGTGCGAGATTGCTGAGTCCCTGTGGCTCACAGATACTTCCAAAACCAGTTTGCAGGTGCCTATATTACCGAGCAGGAGGAGCAACCAAGCCCAAGGAGGAGCTCGATGAAGATCTTGCCCTTTGTGTTGGTTCGTTTTAGTTGATCAGTAGTGGAGCCCAGTTGGGGTCGATCGGGGACCTTTGTCGCATTTGGGGTTCTTCTTTTATTTAGGCTCCGTAGTCGGGCCCTGATTGTATTTGGTTGTTGTAATGCTTTATTCATGTAATTGTGTGAAGTGGCGATTGTAAGCCAACTATGTATCTCTTTCCCTTATGTAGTACATGGGTTGTGTGAAGATTACCTCACTTGCGACATTGCTTTCAATGCGGTTATGCCTCTAAGTCGTGCTTCGACACGTGGGAGATATAGCCGCATCGAGGGCGTTACAA
>NW_021251522.1:0-557 GCF_002162155.2 Triticum dicoccoides
CATGCAAAGGAGTGGTGCTCGGGTGCGTGAGCACGTGGGGCGGTGGCTTGTTTGCTCGCATGGACGAGCGTGCGTCCGTGCGCGTGGGAGCAGTCGGAACAGAAATGATGCTCGTGGCTATTCCGCAGTAGAGCACGATGGCTGGGGGTTTTGGCATGGATGGATCGGCTCCTAGCGGAAGAATACGAGGCGGAAGAAAGGTTGGGCGACGCGGCTGCTCACCTAGTGCCCACAGGATATGAAGTTGTGGCCGTGGAGACGGAGAAGACGGCACTACGACGCGTGGGACTTGCCGGTCTTCGAGTCCGAGAAGAAGAGGAAGAAGACTTGTCGGGGCGGATGATCCAGGAGCCGTGGCGACGCGTGTGTGGAAGCAGAGGACGGAGAGGGACTTGATGGTCCTCTCCACGGCGGCCGAGGGGGGTCGGAGGCGCGGCGAAAAGGCTACCCCGAGCTCGAGCTCTTGCTCGCTCGGGTCATGACGGGCGCGGCGACGGCGAGGGCATCGAGCCTTACCTAGGCAGCGGCGAGGGAAGGAGAGGGGTGGAAGTAGACGA
>NW_021251523.1:0-397 GCF_002162155.2 Triticum dicoccoides
CAGCACCGCAGCTCGAGGAGGCCGCCCCGCGCCGGCGTCCCACGAGCAGGGGGGAGAAGGGCCCCGCCGCCGCAGCGCCCACCGGGCTTTGCCCAACGGAGCTCACCGACGACGGCGGGGGGAAAGGGAGGAATGAGTGACCGATGCGCAGCAGGAGCGGTTCCCCCCGGCGCGCGCGGGCGCGCCGCGGGTTGGGGTGGGGGGGGTGGGGGGAGAGGGGCGAGCCAGGCGAGGAGGCCGGCGGCGGCGGGAGGGGAACCCTAGCGGGGGAGATGACCAGGCTTTACAGTCTCTCGCCATTGCTTAGGCTCTGCCATACTCATATATGCCCCTCTTTCTCAACCTGTGTCAAGCTTAAAGATGGCGGTCAAACTTGTGGCGCACAACCTGCATTCTA
>NW_021251524.1:0-713 GCF_002162155.2 Triticum dicoccoides
TTGAATAAGTATTAAAAATGTTGAACTAGTATTTTAGAAAAGTGATATAACTATGAAAATGTTCAACATTTATTTGAAAAATGTTGAAATAACATTTGGGCAATGTTGAATGTGTAATCAAAAAGTGTTGATCACTTGTTAGAGAAAATGTTTTTGACATGTACAAAAAAGAAGAGAAAAAGCAATGAAAACCGAAGAAACAAACGAAAGAAGAATGAGAAAAATAAAAAGCGGAGAAGGAAAAAGAAAAAGAATAGAAAAAGTGAAAAAAGGTTGGAAACCCGAATAACACAGAAGAATATGAAGAATGAAAAGAAAAAACGGGAAAAAGGAAAACAGAAAAAGCAAACTTCCTACTCAAATAACCGGCAGAAACAGAAAAACCCAATGACGCCAGTGGTACAGTAAAAACAAATAATAAAGAAAACAGGAAAAAGAACAGCAGATTGAATAATGGCTTTTGTTTTGTTCAAGTAGGTCCTGTCCTACATATTGGACAAGAACTCAATGCTAGCAGGTAGAACAAGTTGAACAATGTAAGTCAAATATACACTTGGAGAGCCACCACTAGAACAAGTAGCAGAAATCAGAAGCAAAACAACACTCTGAGTTTGGAAAGGTATGTCTACTGCTCAATGTTGGGGATATCGCTTATCAGGAACTTATCGATCGACCCATGATAAGGGGTAAATCGGTCAGTTTATCGCCATATC
>NW_021251525.1:0-392 GCF_002162155.2 Triticum dicoccoides
GATCTTCACACCCGAGATAATGTATTGATCATTGTTATGGTTGACTGGGTAAGTCGTTCAGTTTATCTCTTCTTTTGTCCATGAGCTACGTCTGAATTAACTGAAGGCATGCACTGAAGCAATTGAACCCAGATTTTTTATCATTAGTTCTTACGAACAAAAATTCAGGTTAAGTGCAACTCGTGATTTTCTATTGGCCAAGTTCTTGTTCTGCCTCCTTCTCTAAGAATAAGGTAGTCTTAAAGAGATTTGTTTGCACAAGTGCTCCATCGAACTTTAGCAACCAATATGCTTTGCATGACTTTTTGGTCAACCAACGGTATAGTTTATCAAAGGTTTTTTTTCCTGTTATTAGAACTAATGGCTGTCATTTTTCACAGCCAAAGTTTGTA
>NW_021251526.1:0-2662 GCF_002162155.2 Triticum dicoccoides
CGATGTAAGGCACTATCTAGTCGGGAGTGATAACCAGAACTTCCATGATTAAGTCAACCACGGCTGGGACCTCAACTTCAGTCGGATCCGTGGCACTTTTTGGCTGCGGGGGTTCTTCGGTGAAAGGATCTTCTTGAACTGACGGCGTGTGAACATGCTCCGAAAATACGCCACTCGGGATGGCTTCTCTTTTGGAACCTATCTTCGCCAAGTCATCAGCTGCTTGGTTTTTCAGTCGGGGAACATGCTTGGTTTTGCAGTAACCAGTCATAGCTAGGCTTCTGACGTCCCACTCCTTCATCACTTGGTTAACCACCAAATCCGAGTCACCGTAGACCATGGGGCGCCGGACGCCAAGTGAAATGGCCATACGCAACCCATACAAAAGTGCTTCATATTCTGCTTCGTTGTTGGAGGAGTCAAAGTGAATCTGGAGTACGTATCTGAGCTTATCTCCTCGGGGAGAAACCAACACTACCCCGGCACCAGAACCATTCAGCATTTTAGAGCCATCAAAGAACATAGTCCAGTGCTCCGAGTGAACTTGAGTCGGTAACTGCTGTTCAGTCCACTCGGCGAGGAAATCTGCTATTGCTTGGGACTTGATAGCTTTCTTTGCCTCAAATCTGATATCAAGGGGAAGGAGTTCAATCGCCCATTTTACCACTCGACCAGTTGCATCTCTGTTGTGTAGAATCTCCGATAAGGGGGCGTCGCTGACGACTGTGATGGTATGGTCAGAGAAGTAGTGAGCAACTTTCTTTGTGGTCATATAAATCCCATATACAAGCTTCTGATAATGAGGGTATCGTTGCTTTGATGGGGTCAGGACTTCAAAAATATAGTATACTGGGCGCTGAACTTTGAAGGTTTTCCCTTCTTCTTCTTGCTCGACCGTAAGTACTATACCGACGACGTGTCCTTTGGCTGCAATGTAAAGTAGCAAAGGCTCTTTGCTGATCGGGGCAGCAAGCACCGGCTGGGTGGAAAGCAGGGTTTTTAACTCTACAAACGCTGCATCAGCTTAAGGAGTCCACTCAAACTTGTCTGACTTCTTCATCAGTCGGTAAAGAGGCAATGCCTTCTCACCGAGACGAGAGATGAATCAACTTAAAGCGTCCAAGTAACCAGTAAGCTTCTGAACATCGTGCACAAGCACAGGTCATTTCATTCAGAGTATAGTGCCCACTTTGTCTGGGTTTGCATCGATTCCTCGCTTGGAAACGAGAAAACCGAGTAACTTTCCGCCAGGAACTCCGAATGTGCACTTGGATGGATTAAGCTTGATATCATACCTCCTGAGGTTTGCAAATGTTTCAGCGAGGTCAGTCAGCATGTCGGAACCTTTCCGTGACTTGATCACAATGTCATCCATGTATGCTTCCACATTCCGACTGATTTGAGTGAGCAGACACTTTTGAATCATCCTCATGAACGTGGCTCCGGCATTCTTGAGGCCGAATGGCATGGTGACATAACAGAAGCACCCAAATGGGGTGATGAAAGCTGTCTTGATCTCATCGGGTCCATACAGACGGATCTGATGGTACCCGGAATAGGCGTCTAAAAAAGATAGTCGCTCAAATCCCGCAGTCGAGTCGACTATTTGATCGATGCGGGGAAGAGGAAAATGATCTTTCGGGCAGGCCCGATTGATATGTTTAAAGTCAATGCACATGCGAAGTGAGTTGTCCTTTTTGGGGACCATGACAACATTGGCGAGCCACTCGGAGTGGTAAATCTCTCGTATAAACTCTGCTGCTAAGAGTCGAGCCACTTCTTCACCAATAGCCTTCCTTTTCTGGATGGCGGACCGTCGCAGATGTTCCTTGACAGGTTTTGCCTTTGAATCGACTCGCAGACGATGCTCAGCCAGCCCCTTGGGTACACCTGGCATGTCAGAAGGTTTCCATGCAAATATGTCCCAGTTCTCACGGAGGAACTGGATGAGCGCTTCTTCCTATTTAGGGTCGAGTATTGTGGAGATGTGAGTCGGAGCAGCGTTGGGGTCGGTCGGGTGGATGTGAACTGGTTTTGTCTCACCGGACGACTGAAATGCTGATTCCGTAGCGGGCTTCTTGGCTCGCAACAAATCACTCGGATCTGCATTCCTCTGGTGTTCCTGCCACTCTTCTGCCACCATCTGACACTACTAGGAAAAGGGCTATAGATAGGATTGATACTAATGGCGCACCATGTAAGTAGTGCGCCACTATTATATACTAATGATGCACCGGTTGTAGGTGCGCCATTAGTGTGGAAGACACTAATGGCGCACCAGACACATGGTGCGCCACTAGTATTGATTTTTTTTCCATTTTTCCATACATACTAATGGCGCATGTTGTCAAAGTGCGCCATTACTAGTTCTAACTAGTAATGGCGCACCATATAGACAGTGCGCCACTAGTATATTTTTTTTACTTTTTTGCAAAACTACTAATGGCGCACTTTTCCACAGTGCGCTATTAGTATATATTTTACTATTCTGCAGAAACTACTAATGGCGCACTTTTTGATCTCGATCTTGATCCCACCCGCACCCTCCCCCGCTAGCTCCACCGTCGTCGACGACCCACCGCAACCCTCCTCCGCTAGCTCCACCGCCGCCGACGACCCACCGCAACCCTCCCCCGCTCCACCGCCGCCGACGAGCACCCCC